>NW_021604599.1:537601-547377 GCF_004785775.1 Grammomys surdaster | reverse complement strand
TGTCACCACTGCTGTGAGTTCCCACCACCACTGCTATGGTACGCATGCGTCACGCCCTCCACAGCCTCCTGTGTCTAAATGCCCGGCCCTTGATCTCTTTAGGGAACAGGGCCTATAAGGGGAAGTAGGTACTGGAGGGGGATTCTTCTGTTTTACGTCCTGTCCCTGGCTCCCACCCTCTTCTCAGTCGTCTCTGTCGGGTATACTGTTACACAAGTGCGGAAGCAACTACTGCTACATTGCTGCAATCTGGGCTTGCAAGATTCAGCTGAGTGGGAGACACCTGCCTGTCAAGCACGAGACCTTGACTTTGGTCTGCAGTCAAACAGGGGCTGGGTTGGAGGGGTGAGGTAAAAAGTTTTACTTCACCAGCAAAAGAAAAGTGTTTTCTTTGTAAAATGAACTATCACCAGCAAAAAGAGCCAAAGAGAGAGAAAAGAATCCAGCCACGGGAGACCAGAGCGGGCTCTATAAATAGCTTACCAAGGGGAGCTTGCCCATGCCACCCTTGCCTGTTCCTACTACTCCCCTTTTTGGGGCCAGAGGGCCGTAGAGAAGGGAGACAGGTGGTTCAGGAGATAATAAAATTCCCAGTTGGCTGACTACTTTAGCATTCCCCTGTTGTGTGACCAAGAAGGAAGAAGTGCTTTGGGCACCCCCATCTCTTCACCTCCCCAGACTCCTGCCCCCAGCTTCCCCCCATCCCTTTACCACCTCAGCTCCTCTGCACCACAGCCAGAAAACTCAAGGAAAGAAAGGTAATTTGTTTTCTTTTCCTTTTCCAAAAACTTTCCTGACTCAACCTAAGTGGAAGCAACACAATAAAGTCAGACAATTGGCTTGTCTATGTACAATCACATATATTTTCTCCTAGTAACTTTAACATGGAAGAACCCTGTGAATTAAGAATCGGGATTAGACATGACTTCTGACACGTGGGTTTCAGTTGGTTCCAGCCAGTCTTGGAACGTAGTCTAGCCCTGGAATTGGAACAGAATTGGTGCTTTGGTGTACAAGCTGCATTCTTGGGAAGTGATTGGGGTGCGCCATGATGTAATTTTTAATGAAGCTTAGATTCAGCAAGTGTCCTACACAATTATGCTTCGCTCCTTTGTTGGATGAGTTGGTTTTGCAAGACAGGGTCTCACCATGTAACACTGGCCTGGAACTTGCTGTGTAGACCAGGCTGGCCTCAAACTCACAGAGATCCTTCTACCTTCGCCTCTTGAGTGTTAGGATAAAAGGCATGTGCCATCATGCCCAGCACGATCTTGCTTTGGGGGTAACATATCTTAGATACAGATGTACAGAAAGCAAGGATTTGAGTTCTACGTTCCACATTGCTAAGATCTCTTCTGATTTTATTCTGCAAAATTTCATAGCTTAAATTTTATAATAAACACATTAGTTTCATAATCAATAACGCCTATAAAAAATCCCCAAATACAACTACACGCATACACGTTATCTACCTTCTCCACTCCAGGAAGCTCTGCAGGCATGCGCTCATCCTGTGTGATAGGCAGAAGTGAGAGGCAAGACCCAGTGAAGTGACAAACTAAATTTAGCAGACAGATCTGAGTTACACTTCTCAACAACAACCCCTGAAATAGACTGGTCTTACAAAACTAAAGTGCACAGGCTCGTCACTCTGGGCTTCCCAGGGCATCGAGTTCTGTCAAATGCTTCCAGGAATCACATGTTATTAAGTGGAGTGCCATTGCCAGCTATTACACAATATCCTGGCAAACAGCACTTTGTGTCTTTACAAAACTCGGAATGCCCACAAATCAGAGACAAAGGTCAACCTCCCTTCCTCTGCTTTTCTTTGTGTTCTTTTCAGTGTTGTTTTAAGCCATGGACTCATGATGAAGTTCGGGGCTGGGTTTCAATGTGAGGCTCCCAGCCTGTCTCAGTCTTTCAGGTGAAGGATTAGAAGTATGCACCATCGTGCCTTGCTTAAGGTCAAAACCAAGAAATACAATTATTAACCACAGAAATAACAACAACCTCACAGAATAAAGATTCAAAGATTTGTAATAAAAACATTTGCCTCAAGAGACATTGAAATTACTAAATGTGTTTTATAATATTACTGAATTATCAAAGACTTTAGGTAATCATGCTGCACTGTTGAAGACAAGAAGTCTCTGGAAATGAGTGACATAAATCTTTTACTACAAGTCTAACCCACAGAGTTGTCAGGATTATCATTCTATTGCTTAGAGAGACAATCGAAAAATTTCTCTTTCTATTTCTAGTTCTCCTTTCACAAAGTTTAAAAAGAATTTCACTAGTCAGGGTTTCACAGTTTCTATGGGATTTCTTGTTAAACTTCCAGTCTTCTTTTCGGCCTAATGTCTTAAAACAAACACACACGCCCTTCCTCGTGGCAACTATCCATTAACAGAACAGAGAGATGGCTTCCTCCCTTGTGCTTTGAATTAAACAGTGCAACCCAGCCAGAGGGGAAATCTCAGACTGGAAAGTAAATATTATCTGAGGAAATAACAATAGTTTCTAAAGACAAGGTTTTATTCCCCTAGGTAGAAGTTTACCTGTTTGAACTCCAAAGAGCAGTGCGTCACAGGTCTGTCACAACTTCCTGAGCGTAATGTCCTCTAGATATGGCTCTATTTATGTTCACAAGATACTGAGTCCTTACAAAGCACATGTTATTGTATTTATACTTTCCTTTTGTTTTCAGGAGGCACAGAGATAGTATTTTTTTCCAACATAAAATAAAAACGACTAAATGGCCATGGGGTTTGGCTCAGGGAAAATGCTTATAACATGTTTATTATTTAGACACGGGTGGCCTTAAAATATTAGTGTTCAACATGGAGCTACATGAATACTGAAATCCCTTTCCATTTATATCTTGAGGTAACCCTGTGATGGGATGGTATTTTTGGAGGTGATTGTGTCATCATGAAAGATCCCTCATAGATGGGACTAGTGTCCATACAAAAATGAGACTCAGAAGTGCCCTTGTCCCTTCTACCAAAAAAGGGCCCAGTGCTAATAACCCCGAAAGATGCTGCTGCACTGGCCACTGAGCTAGCCTTCAACTTCTTCCTACCACTGAGGATGGGCAGACATTTCTGTTGTGTATGGTATTTTTACAATAGTAGGGGTGGATGGGACTCACCTCTTCAATACTTGGCAAAATATTCTTTCTTCCCAGGTGACTACCATTTTGTAAGACCTCAGCTAGGCTGTCTCAAAGCTGAGACTTTTGTTACTGAATCAGAAAACAGTAAGTAACATTATTCTACCGTGGGATTCCTATCATGTTTCCCTGTTGTTCTGAAATAACGGTCTTAATGTTGCAAGCACAGTAGAGGAGACTGAGGTATACCCTTCATTAGCTTTGTATCTAATTAAGAGAATCCTGGCACAATGACTAAAACCAGGAACTGAACATCAGAGGCTCAATGATGCATCCCTTGTTCTTTCAATTTCACTAACTCCCCTACACTCGCTTACCCTGTCTCTGTGAACAGTTAATTTTGCATTTCCTTACCTGTTCCTTACCCTTACAGGTTCCTCTGTCTTTTCTTGTTTCTCATCACCTGGACAAGTCTTAAAAACATTTTGTAAAATCTCTGTCAGTTGGATCCACAAGTTTTCTCCTGATCCCACTAGGGTCACGGACTCAGACTAGAGTATCCAGAAGTAAAATGTGTCCCTAATTAGTTATCCTACCAAGCAAGACATGCTGTCCAGCTGCCATTTTACTGTTTTATGATGCTCATCTTGACTCCATGGTTGAACGTTTTAACTGGAAGAGTTATTTCTATATATATTATTATGGAAAGTTGAGAACGAAATGAAAGTTTAAGAATTAGGCCCAATGACCTTTCTATCAATTCCTGCCACCAACCATAGGACTGGAAAGCCTGTTTTTATCTTCTCAGGTCCTCTTCTGTTCAGCATCCTAAAACAAAGCTAACACAAACTATAAAAACAACTGATGTATAAAAACACAGAAAGCTGCCAGTGACTCTAGCTTAGTGCTGCTCTATGACATCACACATCACTATTACTTTCTGAGTGACTTATTTTTACGAATGAGCCAAAATAAAGGAATGTTAGACGGCCATGTGGTATTGTGGTTTGATCTGAATCCTCCTGAATGGGCTCATGGTTTGAGTACACATTCTCTAGGTTGTATAGCTATTTGGGGAGAGGGGGGTGGGTTTCAAAAAGTTCAAAAGTAGGGCCTAACTGGAATAAGTAGGTCACTAGGGTGGGTATCCTCGGCAAGATATTAATCATATCTAGGGTTTCTGTGAGGTGGATGTTATCCTGGGCTAAATGAGTTCAGGACCAACCTGGTCTATAAAATGAAGCCATATCAATATTAAATAACAAAACAATTAAGCAAACAACAACGAAACACAGTGTTCTTTCTATGAAATTAGAAAACCAAAATGGACCTAGTGATGTCCATTTAGAACAGTGGTTCTCAACCTGTGGGTCGAAACCCCTCTGGGGGTCAAATGACCCTTTCCTAGTAGTTACCTAAAACCGCCAGACAACACAAGATTTATAACAGTACCAAGATTACAGTTATGAAGTGTCAATGAAAATAATTTGATAGTTGGGAGTTGAACAACATGAGACACCTTGTTAAAAGGGCTGCAGCGTTAGGAAAGTTGGGGCCCACTGATTCAGAGTCTCAGCATCCTAAACCATAATTTTTTATGAGCTTAGAAATGATAGAAGTCATTATGACTTAGATTTGGGCCTACTTCTAAAGCATCACCATATAATAAGTACCTGATCGCCCTCTAATCCCATAAGGTGCGGAGGCAGCAGTCGTACCTCGAGTCTACACTCGGGGTGGTCTTCCTTAGGAGACCATTATATCCAGGACTAGTCACAGGATAAGGATGGCAGAAAGTACACTTCCATACCATGACCAGGCCACAGTCCAAGTGTCATTTCAGAATTAAAGAAGAGGAAAAGTCAATTGACAAAAGTAAATAATCGAACAGCAAAAACAGGACTAAATTATAAGGGTGAAATGGCATGTTATCTAAGATCTCCTTTGAAGTACTGTCTCCTTCAGACCCAGGGGGATGAAGAGGAGAGAGAACAGGAATCACACAACATTCATGCCAATACTGAATAATAAAGATATCAGATTTATTTTACTGGTTGACATTTACAAATTGTCATCATATAAGTTCTGTCTAGTCTTTCATGATCTACTGGTCCCCTACCGTTCCAAGAACATTCAAACCCTTAAGCATGATTTAAAACTAGTATACTAAAAATGTATCTGTCTAATGCTCGATTTGATTGAAAACAATATATACACATGAACACGAAGTGCTAGAAAATGTAAGAAGAAAATTAGCCACAGGACCTAGCGGGGAGGAGATGAACTCTCAGAACAAGCCAGCACCTCTCTAGTAGTGCCACTAAGCAAACGAGCCATCGTCACAGGAAGTCAATGTCCCTTCCACCAAACCTTGGGATCTGACCCTCTGGGACTGCCCCCTTGTCTCTAGCCCTTCATACAACAACCTTTGATCACAGTGAGTCCTGATGCTGGGAATGCACACGTGTCAGTGTGACCCAAGATCAACTTTCACCCACATCCACTTCCTCAAACTAAACACACCAGGTCAGACAATAGTGAAAAGAGAAAAGAAAGGTGAAAAGATCAAACCCCAAGGGCAAGGGCGCCTTGTGTCAAGCTGAAAATATGGAGGCACGAGGCACAGATTTGACACTCCATCTGTCCAGCAAGTACACACTAAGTCTTTAATTGCTATTTTCTTACCCAACCTACAGCTTTTCACTCCTTACTTCTTGTCTAGCTCCAGAGACAGCCTGGAAACATCTGAGCAACCTCAGAATGACAGATAAGGAGGCAGGCCAGGAAGGTGACAGTATTTTTAGAAATTCCATTTCATTAGGTCACTGATCTGTCATCCAGTTGATCAGCAGGCTTGATAAAGGCCCTGAATACTGAGACCAATCAGTAGGACTTATCAAGAGATCCTGTGGGCCCTTTTCTGACATCTGTCCCTCAAAACCTCAAGAGATTATCTTAGTAATAGATGAGAGGACTGGCCAGATGGCTCAGAGGATAAAGGTACCTGGCACCAAGCCCAACAACCTGAGTTTGATCCCCATAACCCACATGATAAAAGGAGAAAAGATCAGGTGGTTGTGTGCATACCTTTAATCTCAGCACTTTGGAGGCAGATGCAAGGAAATCTCTGAGTTCAAGGCCAGCCTTGTTTATACATCAAGTTCCAGGACAGCCTGGGCTATACAGAGGGACCTGATCTCGAAAAACCAAAAGAAAGAAAAGGGAAAAGAATTGTCTTTCAAGTTGTCCTCTAACCATTTGCATGCACTTGCCTACACTCAGAAGCATTGTGTATAAATACACACATAGACACAGACACAGACACACACAGACACACACACACACATACACACACAAAGTAACTTTTCTAAAAGTGTCTTTATATTGGCACAAGTAACCAAGACTTTTCTGGTCAGATGCTAAAGGTCTATTCTGCAATTGAGGACTCCTTTGATCTTATAAGGGACACCATGCTCAGCCCATCTTTCTGGAGCAAGGTCCTCATTACTCAAATGTTTGGAGAGACATCCTATCTCCACAGATCCTACAAAAGGACAAGGAAAGCCACATGTAACCCAATACTCTGCTGAAGAAGAAAATAGTTTCCAATCCCTTGTGACATCTTTCCTATGAATTTTTAAGAGAAATTTGTTTTGCTTGGAAGCTGATCCACTCCCATCTCCTAGATAAGAGCATCTTGTGAGGTTTTTCATTTTGCTTTGGCCACCAGGAATCTCTCCACCATCTGGTGGGTCAAATCCAGCCAACAGATTGTATCTAAAGACTTGATGCTGATCCCTGAAGGGTCTGAGCCTAAAACTCACCCTCCATCAGTAGCCCCATGGATTCCCATGTTAGGAGACTTGGATGCCAGGATGACAATGCACCTAACGGCGCAACTGATGGCTCCAGGCTAAAACTGCATGTGCATCCTATACCGTATTTTACGGCACATGACAAGGCAGGATCACTATCAACCAGAAACTCCATTCAATTATTCACAGTCTTCCCAAACGCTGTGTCTTTGTGGTCTTTAAACAGATGTATACAAGTTCAGGAATCAGACATTATAAAATGGAAATGAAACTAAGTAAGTAAGTTATATTAAATAAATGTGTATTAGGAAGATAAGCACACTTTGCCCTACAGTTACCCATTCCTTTGTTTGAATTAATCTTTAAGAACCACTCTATATAATTATCTGCCTTAAAATGTGATCTGTGTCAGCATCACATTTTTAGCAACCAATCTGATATGAACACTTGATGAAGAAAGTATTGATGTTCAATGACTGTGACTGCGTCTTAAAGTAAGTCCTGTAACAACCCTGTATCATGAAGCCTGTCTTCAAATTAATTTGCACAGACTACTTGATAGCTTTCATCTATCAGGAAGAGCTTAGTGGGAACTGTCTGGTGGCACCTGAGTTAGTGTGCATGTGATACACTTACTCCATAGTCCAGAGGTTACAAGCTCTGGGACGAGAAGAAACTCTTTGTGCCTCTTCTCTCTACCACAAACCCATTACATTCTTGTGATTACAGCACCTCCCAAACCCAAACAAAACAAAACCCTTTCATGGTACTAATCTGCCACACAAGGGTTTATGTGTTGGGAGTTTGGCCCCTACTGTGATGTTGGGAAGGGACATGGACCTTTAATGGGTATAGCATACAGGGAGATCCTTGAGTTATTAAGTGAACTGTGATGGAAAAGGATTTAGGTGATTCTAGCAGGATTCAAAGTGAGCCCTGCACAGTCTGAGTTTTTCTAAGGGAAAACCCACACTAATTCCTGTCTAGTTCATTGTCTGTCCATGGGAAGTCTTCAGTTTGCACAGGTTCCTCATTCCTGAAGGCCCTCACCAACAGGCCCTCAGCAGGCACCCAACTGATGGGGCTGCTGATCTTGTTTCCAGCCTTCAAAACTGGGAAGTAAATGAACCTTTTGTTACTAAGCAGTGTGCCCTCGGATTTCATTACAGTACCAGGAAACAGACTAATCAATGGCTTACTGTTGCCATTATCACCTTTCTTGGCAAAGCAAAGGTTTCACTTCAATGGTTTGTTAATCACAGCAGACTCTGCCACTCCAGTTGACCAAACACCACAGATTCTTCACACCAAAGGCCCAGCGGTGTCTCAGGAGTCTCTGCAACTTCACAAGCCAAGCCTACACTGTTCTCAACATTCTTATCTTTCAGGCCCCTAAAGAACCTCCTACTGAGCTCTCAACACTCAATGGCTTTTCTAGACCAAAGTTCCAAAGACCTTCCTACAACCCTTCCCAAAAATATGATCAGGTCTTTCACACCAATCCCACTACGCTGGTACCAATTTCTGCCTTACTTCAGGTCTCTGTTGTTAGGATGAAACGCCATGACCAAACACAAGCTGGGGAGGAAAGCATTTGTTTGGCTTACACTGAAGGAAGCCAGGACAAGAACACAAAGCAGGAAACTGGAGGCAAGGGCTGATGAAGAGGCCACAGAAGGGTGCTGTTTACTGGCTTGCTCCACATGGCTTCCTCAGTCAGCTTTCTTATAGAACTCAGCATCACCAGTCCAGGAATAGTAAGATGCACAATGGGCTGGATCCTCCCTCATCAGTTACTAATTAAGAAGATGTTTTACAGCTAGATCTAATGGAGGCATTTTCTCAATGGGGGTTGCCTTTCCCATGAATCTAGCTTGAGTCAAGTTGACATAAAACTAGCCAGGACAGTACCCTTCACACTTATACATAATTCAGAGTAAAATCAAGTTGTTGGGGTCTCCGAGATATGTCATTTATTTACATGACTCCTCCAAACAGGTATGAAACCACTACAGCTCATGCTTGTCTAACTATTCATCTTCTACTTAATCTTCAGCCTGAATTAATTCCTCCCTCTGTAACATATGGGAATTCAAGCAGATGAGGAAACCATCACTCACTGTCAGGAGTGTTAGATGACTTCAGCCTGGCAAAGCCTTTCCCATATTAAAGCAACACTTGAGCAACACTTACCAGGATGCACTTGTGTTTGCTTCCAAACCTGATTACTCAGGTTATACTGGTTTCTGCTATTACGGGATTTAATTAAGTTATTAACTAATAAAATGCAAGCATGAGGGGAAAAATGAGCTGTTAATTCTATAAAATTAAATTGAACGTTTTAGTGGGGCTTGATAAGGATAATCTGGTGACAGAAGAATGCTACCAAACCAGTATTAGCGACGACTTCACTATTCTAAAAGGGAAACATGGTTAAAACCTCTAAGAACTTGGCAGTGGGCTGCTTCTGAAGACATCTATATTCTGGCATCACTTTAAAGAATTAAGGATAGTTGTCAGTGAAACATGGGTGTGGTCCCAGGATGAGAGTAGCCAGCACAAATCAGAGCCCAGTTCAGATAAAGTCCCATGACACTATGCATGGAGCTGAGGAAAACCAAAAGGTTTGTTAATTTTTAAAATTTATTTTTGCATACTTTGGCCAATGAGATGGCTCCCTGGGTAAAGGTACTTACTATAAACAAAACTCTAATCATCTTCGGTCAGTCCCCAGGGCCCATACAGAGGAAGGAGAGAACCAACTCCTGTAAGTTGTTCTACATGTATCCCCTTCATATAAGAAAGAAAGAAAGAAAGAAAGAAAGAAAGAAAGAAAGAAAGAAAGAAAG
>NW_021604599.1:454341-537501 GCF_004785775.1 Grammomys surdaster | reverse complement strand
GGGAGGGAGGGAGGGAGAGGGAGAGAGAGAGAAATGTAATGCTGTACTTTGATTATTACCCTCATTGCTTCTATTGGTTGGGGTGGGTACAACTCTATTATTTTCAGCCTTAAGTGATTTATCATTCAATTGTGGATCTTAACTCTGCTGTAGAGATGAACAAAACAAGGTCTAGTTTCCTTCCCACTGTATGTTCTGCCCTTCTTTAAAAAAGATATTTTTATTTGTACATATGTGTATGGGTTCTCAAATATATGTATGAGCACTAAATGCATGCACTGCAGGTGCCAGTGAAGGTGACGTGAGGTCCCATCCACCGAAACTGGAGTTCCAGGTAATTGTGAGTCACCTAGTGTTGGGAACCTAGCCTGGGTCCTCTGTAAGAATAAAGTGTTCCTAACTGCTGAGCCATCTCTCCAGCCTCATCACATTGTTGTTTATTAGTATTAGTATTAGTATTAGTATTAGTATTATTTTGAACAGTATTAATACTAACAAAACTTTGCCTCCACAGAGTTTCACCCTGTCCTCACTAGCCATTTCTTTAGCAGTCTGCATGTTACAGCCCTTTGAATAGGGCTAGGGTCCTACCTCTGGGGACCCACACTTCTTACTCTCTCATCCTTACGTGGTTCCCTCTTGAAGTCTGGGACTTGTCAGCTACAAGATGAACAGAGCCCAGCAAAGACTGAGTGGTCCCACCACGTTTCTCTTTCCCAGGATGCTTGCCCCACAGAAACCCTGTGTTCAGCATCTGAAGTGGTTAACAGGCCAAGAGTATGCAAAGCAAAGAAGAAAGCTTCAGGTCTGTGGAAAGGGTGCAATTCCTGGACTAGGAAAAGTAATGAGCAAGCCAATCTTAGGAAAAATGAGTTATGAAGCAAAAGGAACTAAACTCAAACCTCACTGTGACTTTGGTAAATTAATATACCTCTCTGGTTACTTTTCTTTGGCTATAAAAACACAGGTACTGCCATACCTGTCTCACAAGATGCTACAGATGGTAATACTGTAAGTCATGGGGTACAACCCAGGCACGGCTGGTGTTCAGAAAACTACTACTACTTATACTACCCAACTGTCTTAGTCAGTGTTTTATTGCTGTGAAGAGACATCACAACCATAACATCATGACCACGGCAACTCTTATAAAGAAAGCATTTAATTGAGGTTTGCTTACAGTTTCAGAGGTTTAGTCCATTAATGTCATGGCAGAAAACGTGGCAGGACACAGGCAGACATACTGCTGGAGAAGGAGCTGAGAGTTCTACATCCAGATCTGAAGGCAGCAAGAAGAAAGAGTCACTGGGCCTGGCTTGAGCTTCTGAAACCTCAAAGCCCACCTTCACTGCCACACTTCCTTCAACAAGGCCACACCTCCTAATTCTTTCAAATAACACCATTCCCTGGTGACCAAATATTCAAATCTATGAGCCCATGAGGGCTTTCTTATTCAAAGCACACCACCAGCTCCTCTCATGGGCTCCAAAGTCTTTTCTTCTTCATGGCTTCCTTCTCTTAGTGTCTCTTTAAGAAGTGAATGGAAGTAGTTTACAAGTCTAGAGAGATGGTTCAGTGGTTAAGAACACTGTCTACTTTTTCACAAGAACAAAGTTCGATTCCCAGCACCCACAAGGAGACAGACTCGAGCCAATGCCCTTTTCTGGCCTCCATGAACATTGTGCACACATGCTGCACAGACATATATGCATGCCACATACCCATATACATAAATAAAAATAAAGCTTAAAAATAGCAAACTAACAGCATCCAAAGAGTAGCTTAAACATACTTTAAAAGTAGCTTAAAAGTTTCCCCATTGCCTAGCGACGCTCAAAGCAGCATCCTCAAGGGGGCTATAAATACAGGTATATGGGACAAAGCCGACGTCACTGACGGGCGACAGTCCTTTCCTGGCATGCTTCTGGGAGCTCAAAAAGTACTGAGCACAAAAATGTAATCATCTGTTGATGTTTTTTTCTCTCAGTAACAAAAGAGACACAAGGGCTTGTCTGGTTAATTCTCCCTTAACGTCTTCAAAAGCAGAGGTTTTTGGAAAGTGGTAATTATTCATTTAAAGTGGCAATTAACAATAAATATATGTGCACTGTGAAGAAAAATTCCCGAAGTAGACAAAGGAAAATCAGAGTCCAAACAGAGAGCACACACCCAAATGCTCGCAGGCCTGTCAGGCATCCTGAAAGCCTGGCCATGCCTCCCATACGGAATGTGAGACAATGGAGTGGGTGTGCCTTCAATTGCCTATGTGGACACACGTTTATTAGTCTTTAATCTAAAATGTTTGTAACAGCAATAAAATAATTTAAAATGTTAAGGGCCTAGAGAGCTGGCTCAATGGTTAAGTAGTTCACATGCTACCCCTACAGAAAACAGAGGCTTGGCTCCCAGCACCCACAGAACAGCACAAAACCACATGCATCACCAACTCCAACACATCGTTTCATACCCTCGTCTGGTCTCCATGGGCACCAAGCACACATGCGGTGCACATACTTACATGCATGCAAGCACTTATATACCTAAAATAAGTATTTTAAAATATATTCATTTGTAAATCTACAGGGTTGAGTACAAGTGGGTTGTAAAACTTTTCTAAGTAAATCAAGGTAAATACTTCACATCAAAAACAGGCTTGGTTTGTTATAAACAAGAAAGTTTTAGTAGTATTTCCCACAGGGTCACATTCTACCAAGTTCTTGCTGTTCGGGTAGTGTGTTACTCATAAAGCCAGCACCTATTGAGTTCTCCATCAAAGGAGGGGTGGAGAAGGGAGGAGGATGTAGAGGCAAGGGAAAATAGTATCTTTGTTCTTTCTAATACCCTACATTTCAGAAGAGGATTGATTAGTACTTTCACAAAATAAATAAAGGTAAGTGTCATATGAAATAAGTCTTGCCATTCAAAAAAAGATCCACAAGAAGTAATCAATAAAACACTGTGTTATATTACACCTGTGGCACATGTACAGAGAAATATGTTCAGGAGATACTAACAAATAAAAATGTGGAGCCAAACAATGGTCATACCATAGGATACATGAGAAGTTTATACAGATTACATATATATTTGGAAAGACAGGTTTGAAAGATAAAGGAGTCTCAATCAGAGTTCAAAGAAGGAATGTGGACATCACATTGCTAAGAGTATTGCTATTGCTGGGTGGTACTTACAGAGTTCTTTACATGGTTTTGGTGTTTGTTTAATGTAGCTGTACATACTTTCCTATGGGAGAGGGTGGTAAGTACAGAGCCCATGAGATTCTGGAACCAAGCTATCTAGACTTCAGCCTTAGCTCTTTGACTTACTTTACCTTAAGATCTGGGACAAATTGCTCAACTACTCTGAACTACAGTAGCCCTTGCTAATGGAGGGTCACAGCACCTAAGCCATAAAGAGAAAGCATGCTGCATACAAAAGACACCTAGTATAGAATGTACATGACATCTTATCAGTAAAAACCCAACATGAAAATCATAATTTTATGAGAGCAAAATTAGTTAAGTTAAAACTACAGACACTAAGTTACTCTACCCAAAGTGCATTCAGGGTCAGTGGTAAGCAGACTATACTGAGAAAAAACAAATGTCCTCAGATTCTGCCTTCTGGCCACTGTTGATGTAATCAAACTCCCTATGGGCCACACCAAGGCCAGAGGGTGCCTGGGCAGGAAGCTCCCGGGAGGCACAGCTCAATGTGTTGTGACCAAGACCTAATACTGCTGCCCAGCAACTGTGCTGTCTCATGATGGCAATAATTAACACATTTTACCTGACCAATGGCGAGACTCCTGAAACTCGAATGCTGTGCTAGAAACATTTATAGCTAATAATTGACCTCAGTGGGATTTCTAGCTTCAGCTAGAAACACACAACATTAAACCAGGGTCAATTACCTGACATTTGGGACAACGATGGGGGAAAATTGTCTTCTACCTCACTGACAGGCAACATGCTCTAAACTGTACCCCATCTCCTAGCTGGTAATATAAGAGGCACTTTCAACTTTGACAAGCGGGAAAGTATTACCTCTTCATTTGCATAATTTTAGAAACCATTTTATCTTATGAGTACATGTACAATCGCACATGTACATCATGGGTCAGCGTATGTGCAGCCCGAGGTCATAGCTTTGCCTTAGTTTTCAGACAGTATCTTGTCATTGAAGCTGGAGCTCGCCATTTTGGCTCAACTGCCTGGCCAGCAAGCCCCCAGGGTCCTTCTGTCGCCATCTCTGAATGCTAGATTGCAGGGACCTGGCTTTTATGTGGTACTCAGGATCCAAACTCACGCGTCTTTTGCAAGCACTTTACCCACCGAGCCACCTCCCGAGCGCTACAAACTTGTACAGAGATGAATGACACATTTGCTGCATTGGGGTTTCTTTCTGGGTGGTAACCAGACAAGCCTCACAAAAGTACCTGTCAGTTTATATATTTTACATTTGCCACAACTGATATCACAATTCTGTTTTCATTTGTTCTATTTCTCAGGGGACAGCTGGTTTGCCACAAAGAAGGTTGCTTACCCTCAGGTCTGTCTTACTATAACAAATCCCAGAAACTATTTCCAGAAACTCTTTTTGTCTAAGAAGATCCCATTGCCATATTTATTTATCCTCCTGTGCAAAATGTCCACGGAAAATACCCGAATGAACTTCTGCCAGCCTTACTTAGTCAACTTGGTTAATAAGCTAGAAGCTGAAGATGTGACATGGATCAAACCGGTATAAAACCGTTGGGCAGGAGAAGCCATTTGTGAGCCTTAGACACACCGTCTAAATATCTCCATTTTATCTTTCATGACAATACACTGTTTTGAAAAGAAGACTACCATCAGTAAAATTGTCTGGTGAAAGCTTTCTTGGCAGCATCCCTCATCCACGGCCTCCCAAGCCTGACCTGAGATGTGTACTTGACAAATGCCATGAGAACACACACCACGGTCATGCCGAGTAGCCAAGCCTCGTGTTCCAGAATCCAGTTGTTCTTGCTGTGCTAAATGTCACTCAACAGTGACCGAAGGCAAAGCCTTGGAACATCAGCTTTCAGAAAATTCGTATGCTTCCAATTGTGGGCTTTTATTTTGGTAAACACTGTTACTTGAGTAGATTGCCTTCTGAAAGCTATAAGAGTAAATAAAACTAGTAACTCACAGGTCAACAGGAGGAAAAGGAGACCATAATTCTACTAGAAGTTAGGCTATTAATATTTAAGAAAATATTATATGCCAAACTAAGTAAGGACTATATCATGGTATGGCTACAAGTATAATTTTTGAGCTGTCAAAAATACTTAAAATCTGCTCAGTTGTGTGATTAATAAATAATTAACTATTTTCCTGGGATTTAGATTGAAGCTTAGTTTATATAAAATGCAATGAAACATTTTAACTTCAATTTTAATTCATTAGAATCCTTTTAAAGCTTGTTCACTGAAGAAATCTGGAGAGAAATCCATTAGAGTCAGATTTTTTTTTCTCTTAATATGAGATACCTTTCAAATATTACTCACAAGAGAACAGCCATGGTTATCTCACTAGCTGTCTAGAAAGTTAATTGTGTGAACATAGTAAAGGTTCAGTCAACACTGAATATAACTGAACTATTTGTACATTCCGTTTGCAAGTGTGTGAGGTAAGGAAGCTATCATTACTTGGGAGCCCACCCCAAAGTCTAGACACTGACTGACTAGGAGGTGAGCCGGCAGCAAAGAGAGACGTTGCACATTGGAGGGCTGTATTTGTGAGATTCATTTAGTGGACTTGAAGTGTCCCAAATGAACCTTGAGTTGAGCTCTCTAGTCTTCCTCACCTTTGCCCTCCATCTCTGGTTCTTCATGGTCACAGGAATCCACTGAATATACCAGGGATGTCTCATGAACCAGGTAAAACTCCATGGGTTCAGGATACAGAAATGAGAATTTCCTGTAATCTTTGATCCCACAGATGATCTCACAGGGTGACTACATTCTGATGTTAACAGGCAAAGACACGCAGAGCCCATCAGTGCCAATAAGCTAACGAAGGCCAACGCAACAGAGGGGGAAGGGCATCGAGGACAAGCATGCCTTAGAAATAGACTTGGTAAACAGGATGCTGTATAGGCCTTTGTGAATATAGGACTGACAAGGACCAGTGCAAATGCCCTGTAACCCTGAACTCAGCCTCCCAAAGAGCACAAAGTATGGTCAATTTTCTCAACCAGCAACATTCTTTTTTATTTTTTTTAATTTCTGTTATAAAAAGAATGTCTAATATTCCTTACACTAAAATAGATGCAATGGTTTTAATGAAAACAAAAAGCCTGAACAAAGGCAGAAAAAATGTAATGTGTATTAAGTAAGAATAATATTTTATCTTTAAAATGTGCTCATGTAAGTCAGTGTAACAGACAATGTTCAGGGAAGGGTCAAAGCAAAATGAGGAGAGGAAGGAGAAGAAAATCAAGTGCAGAGAAAAGCACACCAGATTATGGAAATAAAACCAAAGGGACAAAGAAGAGGGAATGAACCCCAGACAATACCTCTAACTTACCATGCTGGCATAGTTAATGCTGCGTGATTTAGGGGGCTGGGGTGGGGAAAGATGCAACTCTGGTAACAATACTGCATGGAATCTCGAAATCGCTATGAGAGGATTCCCAATATTCTTACAGGAAAGGAACGATAACCCACTAAGGTGGTGAATATGTTAAAGAGTTCAATTTCACTACTGCAAATACACTGCATGTACCTTAACCCTTCACTGCAGATGTCAAGCAGATCTCTCCGAGTTTGAGGCCAGCCTGGTCTATACAGTATGTTGAAGACAGCCAGGATCATACACTAAGACCTTGTCTCAAACAGACAGACAGACACCTTACGATTTTACTGTGGCTTATAAGTTAGTATAATTATTACCAGTATATTATGAACAAAAATTAAAAATGCAAACTTGGATAAAATAAAATAAAAATTGGTGTCTTTTGTGGAATCTAACCTCTGGTCCAGAAACCTCACAGAGTATACCATCACCTTTGATGGCAGCCTATACATCTCATCAACAGCCTCTGTTAAGTTTGTGTACTAACCACAAACATGTTTTGCTTTTATTTGTTTATGTTATCATGGTTACCAGGATGTCAGATTACAGGTAAGTGACTACTCTGCCTTACGCATTTATCCAACAAAATCTAGTTTAAAATACTAACAGAAAACTTAAAAAGAATTTATAACAAGCCTAAATGTCTGAACCTCCCCCCAAATCCATCTAAATCAGGTCCTTCAGGGTTGTTATGAGGTTAATATAACACAATGGAAGAAGGAAGCCCAGAAGTGGAGAAAAGAAGGCAAGGCAGAGGAGACAGGACAACTGGGAGTCAAGATTAAGGCTGAGTATGTTTAATGTATCAAAGAGAACGATGACTTACACACTGCACTGTGCTATAAAGCAAGAGACCACAGAGAAACCTAGCAAGCCAAAGCTGTAGAGGGAGGAGCCGGATCACAAGAAATACAGTCAGAAGTACACAGAACACCTACCTTGTATGAATAAAACCAAAACCCAGGAGTGTGTTATCAAATTCTTCCCAAAGATAAAATCCTCTAATGGTTTCACAGGCAACTCCAGCTTCAGCTGTGTTATGCACCTTCACAGGCATTAGGCAAGACATTCGAAATGTCACCAGGCCATGTGACACTTGATAAAAGCTGCTCCAAATGCCTCCCATGGCTTGGAAGGCAAACAAGAAACAGAAATCTAATCTTCCATTGGCCCTTAGTATTGAGTCACTACAGGGACAGGCCAGGAGTAAACTCAGAAGTTTTAAGAACTGTGAAACAACTGCCAGGCTGAACAGAAGAAAACCGGAATCCTGTGAGGACAGCACTTTTTCTCCCTGTGTCAGTGCTAAGGTATTGCCTCTCAGATACAAAATTGCCATTTAGTGCTTGACTGGCAAATGCCAATCTGGGGCCGATCTGCATGGTTGTTTGTTTGTTTTTCATTTGTGGGCTGGCATAATATCACTTTGAGTTTTGTGGGTAGGCCACACTGGAGACACTGTAGAGCCAGGGGCTACACTTCCTGGCTCACTTTCTGGTTCCAGGGTCCTTACAGAGCAGACTGCCTTCAACAGTGTTGGAGCAAGATGATTCCTAGGTGACATTTCCCTCTGAATAGCCATCCTTGGCCTTTCTGAAGAATATTTTCAGTAAGTTCTGAAGGCAGGTTTGTAGCAAGTTCTACTAGCAAGGCACCATATTACTTTCTTGTCCATGCAAAGTGCCAAGACCACATCCTCTTCAGTGAGGTATGAATCAAGATCTAGAGTGCTCAGTGGTGAGAGGCACTCCCTTCCAGTCCCTGGAGTGGTGGCCTCTCCCTGTATTGGCTATATTTGGGTTCTGTTTACGTAAACCTACATACAAGGTACGTTTCATACTTAAACCATGGTAACATCTACATTCTTTAAAGGCTGAATTCTCAGTTGAATCATCTTCCCCCAACCGTTTAACTATACAGAGAAGACTTCACTGAGAAGAGACTCCCTTATTTAGTCAGAGTTTGGCACACTGCTGGCTAAGAACATGTTCCTACCCTACACGGGCACACGACTTAGTCAGATGACCTTGTTAAGTTCTTAAGAGAATGAGTCTGGGCAGAGTGACAGCCCAGGAATGACATGGCAGGGAGTCATGAGAATCCAATCCTAGTGAGCAGACATTCTAAGGAAAGAGGCGACATTAGAATGCTTGCTTTGTTTTTTTGATTTTTGTTTGTTTGTTTGTTTGTTTGATTGATTTTTCCTTCTTCAATCCAGGGAGAAATCATTCCCTGTGGAATTCCCTGAGCAGATACCCCAGTCTATCCCTTGGCACTTTTCCTAAGAGGATTCCCTTGGGTTCTTACAGGCCTATGAAATTCACAGGACACATCTCTTTGAGGTCCAGCCCTGTTCAAGTTATAAAGGGTGTTCTCTTTGTTTTTTCTCTGCTAAAAAAAAAAAACCTTCCTATCTCTGACTTTCCCATGGACATAAAGTAAACACATCTGATTCTTTCTGCTGAGAAGTCTGCTCCTTAGAGGCCAAGCTAAGGCTTTAAGAAGAACCTCGCTCAGGTCCGCACTGATAATCCCAACCGTTTAGAATCCACACTGACTTCTCACATATGAGCCTTAGTTCACATATGTAATCCCAGCAGTTGAGAGGCAGGAGGGTTGCCATGAGTTCAAGGCCAATCTGGACTACACTGTGCTTTCCAGAACAACTAGGATATAGCAGTAAAAAAGACCCTGTCTCAAAAAAAAAACAAACAACAACAACAACAAAAAACCCACAACAATACTCAACATTCAAAAGTCACAATTAACTGATGTTAACTGTAGGAGGAGATCATTTCAGTACAGCAATGGGAATTTAGGATTTAAAGAAATTTTATAACCAGCACAGCCTCTGGCAACTAAAACACTCAAGATACTGGACCCTAAGAACCAAACCAAAGTATATTTCATACAGTTCTAAGAATGTTTAGCAATACAAAAACCACACTAAAAATCCTGCAAATCATTAGTCATAAGCTGCTTTGATCAGGGACTTCTGTAGCTATTTGGTAGTTTGTACAATTTAAATGAGAAGTGACAGGGCCTGCTCGCTCGCCTTGTAAGCTTTCCTTACTCATGTGTGAGTCACTCACAGGACAGAGCCCTACACGTCCTTTGCGACTAGGCACCTAATGATTGTCTTCTCTTCTCAATATTTCTAAGTTATAACAAAAGGCAACAACAGTATCGGGATGACTGTCATATTCCTGTGTTGAGAACCAGATAGGAAGGGGACCCCTAGGGTAGACAAGCAAGGCAGGTGAAGCCAGCCTGGCCTGGAAGGGAGTCTTCTTAGATTTACCACAGACCAAGATGGGACACTAATTTTCTGTGCTAAACACAGTCCAAGTAACACTGAGGTAAAAAATGCCAACTGAAACTGTGAGAATCATAAACTACAACGTAGGTCACGATGGCGAGGGCGACAAGCTCCAGCTCTAAGGAGGCACACTTGGCATGGAGGAACAATTCATGATGGAGTCTCCTTGCACGGCCAGACACGGTACCCCGTGAGGTTAAAGATATACCTTGTGGTGTTCAGGGAGAGCAGCAAGCCCACACTCCATGTCAGGCTTTATATGTAGCAAATCATACAGACAAGCTCACCATAAGTCAGATTGACAAAGGCCTAATAGTGCTGCCCTAGGACAGGGTCATTTCTCTATACACTGGCCAGACTGGCTTCTGCACATTATATTCCTAGGATTGAAGAAAGTTTGACAGCTAACAGTATTATATGCTCATCCAGAGGGCCTGGTTTTAGTTATCAGAACCACACAAGTTATCAGAACCACACAGCAGCTCACAGTCATTCCTAACTCCAGTTCCAGGGTGTATGACCCCTCTTCTGGTTCCTTGGGCATTGTATGCACGTGATGCATATGTGCAGACAAAACATTCATACACATAAAATAATAAAATAAAAAACTGTTAAATTGGTCTTCTGCCTCAGAGTACAAGTTCTGACTCTTTTAATTTCTATTGAAAGCTTCCTTTAGAGCCATGTGCCATTGGATTTCCACTTGACTGCACAGTTTTTCTGTGACCCATTCATTACAGGCTTATTTTACAGTTTCTTTCAGTGACCTTTTCCCCCAAGGTCAGACATGGGTAAGTGACCTGCCTCTTGGCCCTGGACATACCAAAGGATGGTAAGACCAAATTGTTTTCCAGGAAAAGGATGCTTTGGGGAATTCCAGAGAGAGGAAGAACTGCTTTAGGGGGAAAAAAAAAAGAAAGAAAACTCACACCCTTTTGTGTTAAACAATATAAACTCTCAAGCTTAAACTCTAAATCGAACCTAGCCCTACGACGTAAGTACTGAGGCATATTGCTCCATTTGTTTCAACTGCTTTTACTCCTTCCATGTCTAGAATATGTTTTGCCTCTGGGTAGTGCCTTCCCTAAAAATGGGAAGAAATCGATCTTTATCCTTTTAGGCTAAGATTAACAGCAAATAATGTAGAAGTTGATGGCTAGGCCTTGCCTGCATGTATGCAGCCTGCAAACACATGAAGCAGCATGTGGTAACTTCTAGTCCCACATCCAAGAAAACTCAGTGATAGAATATATCTCACATGGACACATCACCCATACCCATCTGGTCTCAAAATCATTGGTGGTACCTAAAATTCTAATCCCACTAGTCTTTTACTGTACTTACTATTAGCCTGTCTCATAAGTTGGAGAGTAGAAAAACAACAACCACATTCACAATGCGTAAGCACAGACACTGGTAGATTCTATAGCAGAGCAATCTCCAAGTTCAAAGTTACCTCCTTGGCAAGATCTAGACTAAACCCACTAAACACTTGGTTTATGATCCTGCAAGAAAGATTCTCTGAGAGTAGGGTTTTTATTTGTATTTATTTATTTTTCCAATGTTGATTATCCAGCAACTTCCAGGCATCATGAGGCCATTAAAGGTGGAATACCACCAATATTTCTGTCCAATCAGGAGAGCTAAGTGAACCTGAAGGCTAATTTAACCAAGGGTGCACATACTCACAGTGCTTAGTCTCAGCTGTGTGCTCTGATGCCCAAGCCATTCTCATTGGGCATGCCACTCACACGGTGGCTGCTATGATCCCCAGCTTGTCACCGTTCGTGGGGCGAATGAGCTTCGAATTCTAAACCTGCTTCTGGGGTAGGTTCAAGTTCTTTATATGAGGATGTTAACTGGTCCTTGGCTACTTTGTGGGCTCCTTTTCGTGCACTCTTCTCCACCCCATTTTCTACCCTTTCACCCTACTCCCATAACAGATAGGAGAGAAAAAAGGATAGATGGGAAAGGAGGTAACTGCATTATCATTAGATTACTGTGGGACCGCAGAAGGATCGCTTGGTTTCTGGTGGAACACTGGTTAGAGATGGCCAGAGACCCTGCAAGGGACGGCATACATTTCACCACACTCCCAGCCTCCAGCTTCCTGACACTCGGCCAAAGACCTCCATTGATCCGCACCTTTCAGTCACGTAGGGCAATGCCCCACAACCCCTCCCAAAGAGAGGTTTGTGTCACCTAGCACAGGTAGAGGGCATGACTACAGGCCTCAGCCTCAAGAGATCTCCATATTAATGAGATACCTAAAGGCCAGAGGGCGTGGCCAATTAAGCATTTCTTCCCAGACCCTCCTCCCTCCCTATTTAAGTCAGGCCCAACCTGAGAAACGGAGGTGTGTGTGGGGGACACCTTTATCCACTTTCCGTCATGACAATAAACCTTTTAAAACCACGGACGTCTTCGTGTTTTTGGAGCCTGACGTGGAGAACTGTGGAGGGGGCCTTAGACTACTAAGCCTCTGCCTAATCTCCCGCCTAGAAGACTTCTCTACGTTCCTGCCGCAGAGGCCCACCAACTCTACCATGCTAGCCAACCCAGCCAAGCGAGTGCCATAACCAAGTGTCTCTCACCCGAGGGGCCCTGCTGGAGCTTCTCTCTCCCTTGCCCCTCTTGGCTGTGGGCCAGTCCATCCCGTATTCCCATTCCATCTCAGTTCTTCCTCAGCTCCCAGCAGCATCTGGGAGCCCAAGGACAAAGACCACCAGTCTCCCCATCTAGCCACTTCGGCCCGGAGACCCCGCACTCAGGAGCTCTGCCCCGGCAGGACTTCAGGCTGAGACCTCTCCATGCCCAGGGTCCCTGCAGCTTCTTGTGGAGTGAACTCAGTCAAATTCCTGTGATTCTGCCTCCGGGATCCACAGCTCTGCCCAACAGGACCCACACCCACTAAAAGTGTGCAAGCTACAGCCCCACAGATTACTTCCTGCTGATTAGGGGTTTAGAATTCGTTGGGGCAGGTTTGATCTTGGCTGTCAGAATATCTAATTTCTGTCTCTCGGGACCCTAACATTTATATACATATAAACACTCTGCAAAGAGTTCCCAGAATTCCAAACATCACGCAATCACAGAAACTATCAGCAGCTGGCAAAATAATGCCCTTGCGCGTGCATGAGACAAATCATAGTCAGCTACTGTGAATAATCTAAGGAGCCCATATCCCACACCTGGGATTAAAACAAAAACATAGTCTCATAATATTCAAAAAACCCCAAATTCTCACCATATGAGGACTATACAACTTGGTTCTTTTGGTGTGAAAATTGTTTTCTACACAGTTAATAGAGCATCCTCCTATGATATAGAACTTTTCAGTACTGGGAAAATTAACAAACTGTAAAACTCCTGTACACACAGAGAGCAAGTGAATTTGAACACTGGAATTTCTCAGCATCTGACTCCAATCAAAACCCACACTCTTAAGTAAAAAATACACAGGCAGATGTTCTTACAGACAAGTTGTGTGCCGCTACAGAGTGGACCGTGCAGCTTGATACAAAGAGAAGGGTCCAAGAAGAGAGCAGCCACATGGTACCTCTGTACTTAGGATGGCAATGCTGATGTCTCTGCATGGACCCTGGCTGGGTATGCTGCTTACAGCTTAAGACACTGGGAAACATATTAAATCATACGAAGAGTAGGAAAATCACAGAACTGCACTGCTTACCCACAAACACTGATAATTTTTATAGAACAGTAATTCCCAAACATGCAAGCTCACCTCTTGGCAAGTTCTAGACTTAAAGCAGGTGACTTTTGTTTTCCTCCAACCTTAAGGCTTCCTTCCCCATCATGAGCACAGCCACCCACTGCAATGAGTCCCCCTTCAATTCCCCCTTGAGCACCCCCACATGAGCACTCCCCCTCCCCCATAACCACTTCTTCCTTCAGCATTTATTCTGGTCCTTTTCCTGTCAGGTCAAAACTACAGCTGAGAAAACATCCATCTCTCTTAAATAGTTACATCTGTCTGAGGTTGGAGGATGGCTCAGTGGTTCAGAGCTCTTTCTGCTTTAGTAAGGACCAGCTTTCCATCCCCAGCACCCACGTGGCAGCTAGTGACCATCTACAATCCCAATTCCAAGGGATCCAGGCACTGCATGCACATGGTTCATAGACATACATGCAGGCAAAACACACATGTACATAAAACAAAAAACTTCACAACCTTCTGCAGTAAACATAAGAATTCTTTCTTTGTTACCTGGGAGCTTTTTAAAAAGCCCAATTTCTTATGCATTCTCTTTTCAAATATCACATTTTTAGTAAGCACTACCTGATTCCATTATCCTCTTCATGAAAACAAACAAAAAAATAAGTTATCATGTAATGCTGTGTGGTGGTCTGAGTAAGAATGCCCCCCATAGGCTTATATATTTGAATGCTTGGTCACCAGGGGGTGGCGATACTTGAAAGGATTATTAGGATCTGGAGGTTGGAGGGAGTGGTCACTAGGGGTGGGCTTTGAGGTTTCCAAAGCCCAAGTTAACACCCAGTGTCTGTCTCTCTCGGCCTGTGGATCAGGACGCAGCTCTCAACTACTTCTCCAGGACCACACCTGCATCCACCAAGTTCTCTGCCACGATGATAATGGACCAAGCCTCTGAAACTATAAGCACGTCTTCAATTACATACTTTCTAAGTGTTGCCTTGGTCTTGGTATCTCTTCACAGAAATAGAACAGTAACCAAGACAGAAGCTGATACTAGGAAGCAGGGTATTGCTGCTACAGGCCTGATCACGCTGCTTGTTGGCAGAATATGGACTTCGGAGTTTGGGACTGGAAAAGCAGTTAGAAGCTTTAAGTGGGAGGTGGGCTGGGGGTTTCATGGGCCATTCTAGTAGTAATATGGAAGATCACAGTTCTGAGAAATAATTTATGGCAGCCTGGTCAAAAAAAAAATTCAAAAGAGAAGAATATTAGCCAGTGGCCTAGACTTCTTATGATATTTTGGCAAAGAATTTGTTTGCTTTTTGTCTTTGTCTTAAAAATTTGCTAGAGGCTAAATTGAAGAGTTTTAGATTAACGGCAGAGAAGATTTCAAGACAGCCTAGTATGGACTGTACCACATGATTACTCAAATCACAAAACGGCTACACTGGCAAGCAGAGATTCAAGTATAGGTCTACCTTATTTTCAAACCACTACCATAGATTACTCTAGAGAGGGGGCAAATACTATTTGACCATGGAAACAATGATTTAAAGAAAAAAAACAACCAACTTGTAGGCACCCACAGATTTTAGAATATACTAAATCTCAAAGGGTTCTCATTAAACATTCTTTCAGCTAGCTGGTGATATTGCCCAAGCAAAAACAGCTATTCTCATTTCGCAAATACAGCAATCACTCAACTGGGAAGCCAGGATTTCTCAACCCTGTACTACTGACAGTTTGGACAGGGCAAGTCCTTGTAATGGGACCATCCTATGCCTGTAGGATGAATAGCAGAATGCCTGGCTCCACCCATCCCCAGTCATGACTACAAAAACTATGTCCAGATATTACCGTATGCCCTCTAGAGGGTAGAACTGATCTCTAAGGAGAACTACAGTCAGTTGACCAAATTGCACAAAGAAACTTTATACTAAATTCAGGAACTAGTCTGCTATACCCTAGTTCATTACACATTCCTCTTAAAACCAAATTACAGCTCTTCATAGGAAGGCACATGTAACACTCGGGGGCACATACAGAATTGGTGCTGGCTATCTGCACCTTTCTATTAAACAAGGAACATCCTAGCTTCTTTACAGTGAGCACACTCAGTGTCTTTGAACCACTGCTCAAATGATTACAGATTACACTGCGTGCACTGGATGTAGATTTAAATGCAAACCCAGTACATTTGCCTCAAGCAGTACTGTGAAAGCAAAAAAGGCCACAGCAATCACTGAAGGTAGGACATGAAGTTGACTATGGCTCTGGAGCACTTCTCCAGAGATTTATCAACTTTAATCCTTCAATGTCTTCAACCTCTAATGAGGCAGATATTCTTCTATTTCTGTTTTGTGACGAAGGAAATGGAGGCCCAAGGTGTTCAATAAACCATCCAAGATCTGGCTCCCTGGTCCAGAGTCCCAGTTCTTTACTGTTAGCTGCAGTGAATCCTAGAACTATGGAAACAGCATCTTCCAAGTACTCTACCTCTAGGAATCCAAGCCCCATGAGCTTTATCAAGTCATGTCCATCAGGATTGCTGCTTCAGTCTAATACCACTGTCCTCTCTACCAGCTCAGGTATCCATAGCGCTATCCAATCCACATTTTCCTCTTGGAGAGAGAACACAAAGCACTATAAATGGTGAACTAAAGCTGGCATGCCACACCTATGCCACTGTCCAGAAATACTTGCCCAACACCTCCATTAAAAAAGAAGTGAGGTAATAAACACAAGTTCTTGTCCAATACTGAGATGTTGAGGGTCACAACACGGAACCCCAGCTGGCCTTGAGCTCCAAATGCACTTGCTTCTGTTTTGCAAGGAATAAGATTACAGGCATGTACTAACAGCTTTCTACGTGATCCTCACCCATCTTTTCAAAAACATATTTTACAGTTCTGTTAGACAATACCATGCACTCTGATCCAATGCCTTTAGAACTGACCATCTACCTGCTTTTGAAAACCTAGTTTCTGGCATCCTTTTTTTCCTGCGATTTTTCTAGGATTACCTCTCCCACTCCCCGCCCCCTTCTCCCCCACCCCCCACCACAGTTCTGGCATATTCTGTTTGTGAGTTCTTTTCTGGTGGATTTTTGTTTTTCTTTGTTTGTTTTTCAGTGCAAGGAAGTGAATGAGATCCTCATGGGTACTTTGAAAATGCTCTATCATTGAGCTACACCCTCAAGCCCTCCTATGCTCTTTCAACATCCTGGAGCATAATTGTCACTTCAAGCAGCTAGGAAGCAGAGATCTGAGGAGGTGGTCAAGGCATTCTTGGCTGGAGAGGTGGGGAGTTTCAAGTAAGACCGATGGAAAAGGTGAAGGGGTGAGCTGGACTAGATGCCCCAATGTCTTCCAGGAAGGAGACACTGTTTTCTTGAATCCTGCGTGTTTGCGGATAGCCACCTCTGCTGAGAGACACTGCACCTTGCCCATCTCTTAACAGATTAAATCTTATCCACTCCCATGTCCTTTCCCTCACTGCTCCCCATTTAAAGTTATCTGTACTGTTCTTAATTGTATGTATGGGGGCATAAGTACAGATGCCCTTGGAAGCTGGGGCACCACATCTCCCAGGGGCTGGAATTCCACATGGTTGTAAGCTGCATGGCATGGGTGCTGGAAACAAACTCAGGAACTCTACAAGCACAGTGTGTATGCTCAGCAAATAAGTATGCACTGAGCCATTGTTCTAGCCCCTACCTCACCATTTGAAAAAGCAAGTTTCACACTAAACGAAGGGCCAACCTAACTTGAAGGCTATTCCCACAAGGCATAGCAAACATTGCAGGTGTGCTCTTATGAACCACCGGGCATTCCCTGAAAAGCCTGGGCTCCAATGTTTGGCTTCACACTTGGAGAGACCCAGTGTGCACTTCCTGAGGAGCAGGAAGGACAAATTCAGAGCTAAAGAGCTTCAGAAACAAAGTCAACAAAGATTGATAGCCCTGAGGCAGCCACGTGTAGCAAACCACCCAGCAAGAGTATAGGGCTTGCTCAGTTAATATTTGAAAACCTCAAGCTTCCTGAGTAAATACATTGTTTGGTGAACTTTGAGACTCAGGCACAGGGGCACCAAGGACCTTTTAAATGGCTTGGAAAATCTGTTTCAAACCAAAATTCTCCTGGGGATCATTTCACATAAGGAAAGCTGGCACTGTTTGACAGCTATTAGAACCACACTGGGGAACAACAAATACTTGATGCTGACTTCTAACAAAGAGAGTAACTAGCAGGTTACACAAAGTCTTTAATACAAGGCAGGGATAATTCACCTCCCTCTCAGCTACTGTGAAAACCAGTGGGTGGGGGTGGGAGGATGCAAAGCATCTCAGTTGTTGGGATGAAGTGTCCAGGCTTTGTAACAACTTATAGATGAGATAAACCTTTATTTAATTATACCTTTAGACCTTAGATGTTTAAAAGTCAACAAACTATTTTCCCATTTCCTGTTCAGTCCCTAAGGGAGCCTTCCAACCCCCAGCAGTGTCATTTGGGCTACCTCAGAGGCTGTCCCTCAAGCTGTCCAAGTGTTATCTTTCACCCAGATACTGGATCAGTGAAAGGCAGCACAGCTGGCTTTAACAATTAGCCCAGAAGCTTGCAGAGGACGCTGGGTGCTCAGAGGGTAACTGACATCTCCAATCATCAACAAGTAGTTTCAGTTAATCCATTCAGAAGTGATTTCTTTCTAGAGAAGTCTCCTTTAGAGACCTAAGAACTGTCAGTTGCACAGAATGTTACTCTACTCTCCCTCCACTGACTGGAACCATCACTCTACACCTTCACAGACGCAGAAATGCAGAGGTAATGTTCCTAGCTTAATTCACATTCTCAACCATGGCTCAATTTTAAAATGTCTGTTAGTGCCTATGCCATCAGAACACCGAGTGCCCACCTATCTGGTACACACTAACTCCACTTCTGATAGCATCTCTGTTGGACAGTATATTTCCTTAAAAACCAAAAGATATTTTTCAGCCTACCACCTTCCCAAGCCACAGCAAGGCAAGAAACTTTTTTGTAACCTGGGGTCTGGGAGGTCTACCTTCATGAGATGCCCTGGATCCAATGGCCACCACCAAAAAATAAAAATCAACTTGTACAATACAAATAAATTTGCTGACCAGATTTTTAAAAGACGTTTACCAGGTGTGTTTCTACATAAATCTAAAACCCACAAGACAAAGAATTTGAGACTTAGCTTAACTGGTGGGATGCTCATGGCATCACAGGGGAGACCTTGGGAGGTATCCCCAGGAACAAACACACACACACACACACACACACACACACACACACGGTAACTCAATGAAGTTAAAAGTAGAATGAAAATTTGACCCACTCATGAAAACCGCTCAGATTCCTGTTGGGGACAAGTCAAGTAATAACACACAGCAAAAGAAAGAAGAAAAGACAAAAGCAACCCTCATGACTTCTCGGTTATTTTCACTAGAGCAAACACCATGCAGCTCTAAGAGAAGCAGCAGCACGCAGAGTAAACACTCTCTTGAAAACACTGGCAGCACGTGCTTCCTCCTGGCACCTTGTACAGAGCTCAGTCACCAGCTCTGCTGATGTTTTGGCTGGAAGACCGTAGGGAGAGGTGAGTTTGGAGGAGGCATTTACTCCTAAAAATCTCAATACCCAAGCTGTAAATACAGTCTCACCTTTCAAAAACCTATTCTAGGGAAGTCTGACAACCCCAAACTGAAACCACTTGTATGCTGGTTGTATATTATACACTCGGAACTTCAGGGCTAGCATCCTACAGTCAGTATTCGGCGCATTTGTTGATTTTCCCTACCGATCCAGAGTCACAGTTCCAGCAACCGCATTGCCAGTAGTCAGTATCTAGGTTTAGCACTGAAGCCCATCTAGTAAGCCATTCCCTTGACATCACTTGGTGGAAGAAATCACAGAGCGCTTTGTGAAAGCCAAGCGCCAAGCGCGGCTTTCTCCTTGCCTACTTTTCCTGGAGTCCCACCATCTGGCGCTGCTACAACGCATCACCCAGGGGAATATTTTAACGAACTACCTTCCCACAAAGAGCCACACGTACCTCTCCTCCCAAAGGCAGCCTCCTGGAAAGTTCCTGACAAGTTTCCGCGGGGCTCTGAGTGCAGCCGGCCAGCGGTGAGGAGTGGCCAGCTGTCCCCACAGACCGCCTCGGAGAAGCACAGTCGGGAGAAGCACAGTCGGGCGGCGCAGAGGACACAGAGCTCAAGGGGCCACAGAAGCAAGGCCCGCGCGCCTCAGGCTGCACAGGGTTTTTGGAATGTAGGGCGTGGCCCTCTGCTAAAGCTAAAGAAGTGAGTCAGCCCCTGTGCAAGCCTAGCCAATAAGCGCCTTCACTGTTGGGTAAGGCGGTACCTTCCCTTCTTGATTTAGGAGGAGTTTAACAGCCTTCCACATCCCCCACCCCAGTTTAAGCTTTTAAGAACTTGAGTAGTTCTAAAGTTTGTGAAACTTTTCTAAAGCCTGGATTAATGGGTTTCTGCTGGTACAAATTCCTGAGCTGAGGCTGTGCTGGATGCAAAGCGCTCCGAGACCTCCTTCAAAGCAGGCATGAGAGCTGACCAGCAATTTAATGATCTGGAATGAGCCCGGAACATGCCCACCTAACAGAGGTGGCCAGATTATATGTGACGCTCATGCAAGGCACTTAGCACTGTGCTCCGCAGAGCAGATACTCAGACATGCTGAGTCTTGAATCTGGAACTCCTCGGTTGTAGACAAGCCATAGACTGGGCAGAGCTTGGTGACAGAGATCTGTAATCCCAGTTAGTCCAGAGGTAAGGGCAGGAGGCCTACCTGGGCGATTTAGGAAGACTCAGACTGAAATGTTTAAAGAGGTTTTTGTTTGGATGGTTTTCATTTGTTTTTTTTAAGGGAGGGGGGGCTAAATGTGGCCACGTGAGGAATATTGGCTTAGCATACACCAGGTGTCCCATCCCCTAAACTGAAAAGGAAAAAAATCTTAAGTGAATAAACTGTATAAATAAACTGTATAAATAAACTGTATAATTTATTTAATAAAATTTTTATACTAAAAGTATGCAGAGAATTTGAGAGCTGAAACAGTTGTTGATGTTGTATGTTTTGAGTCTCTTAAGACACGAGAAACTTAGGGTTATAGTTTAAGTTTCTTGCACCTGATATTATATAATTAAAAGAAAAGGATTACTAACAAAATAATCTTAAAGGAATGATTTTATTTAGGACAAAATTAAATACACTTAAACATGAATAAATTAAACATTCTCTCTAGATACTGTGGCTTAAACATCATATTTTAATAAAAAACGTTTAAAAGAAACTTTAAACAGTTGAAATTTGACAAGTTATAGGAGACTGCAGACCTCCCAGTTCCCTGGGTCCTGATCACTAGGAATTAATCACTAACACTGATGGGCGTTCTGACTGAAGAAAGATGTTGTTATTGGTTATTACTGTGGATGCTTGCTTGTGTGCATGACTGAGCACAGGTCTGTAGGTCAGAGGACAGAGTCACGCAGTCCGTTCTCTCTTCTCACCCTTATGTGGCTGCATGGATTGGACCTGGGTCATCAGGCACTGCATGGGAGCACCTTTAGCAAGAAGCCATGTTCCAGCTCAAGAGATTTTGTTTTTAAGGTGCAGGTGCAGGTAATTATTTCTTAGGTCTAAAGAAGAAGGTCTTTTGGGTCTCTCTCTCTCTCTCTCTCTCTCTCTCTCTCTCTCTCTCTCTCTCTGTGTGTGTGTGTGTGTGTGTGTGTGTGTGTGTGTGTGTAGGATACTATGCTATGGCATGGTATGTGCATACACACAAGCCCACACATGGCTATGGGTATGTTTATGCTTAGAGGCCCGAGGAAAGTCTTGGGTGTCTTTCCTCAGGAACATCCCTTTTTAGTTGGTCTGCTTTTTGAGACAAGGTCTCTCACTGACCTAAATTCCCCAATTAGATGGAAGTCTCAGGGATGTGTGTGTTCAGTCCCCCAGTGCTGTGATTTAAGTGTGCACCAGCTTTCCCAGCATCCCTGAATGTTTGTTTGTTTGTTTGTGGGGGCAGAGGTACCACAGCACCTGTGTAGAAGTCAGAGACAACGGACAGGAGTCAGTTCTCTTTTTTTACCACATGGTTTCCTCGGGATCAAACTCAGGTTTATCAGGCTTGGCTTCCAAGAGCCCTCTTGACAACCCAGGCCCTTCTGGCTTTTTTTTTTTTTTTTTAGGTGTGTTCTAGGATTTTAACTCAAGACCTAATGGATAGACAGCAAACACAGCAAGCTCTTTACAGGCTGCGCCATTTCCCCAGCTCTCCTTGTGATTCATTAGAGCCAGTCATTCCACAGTCCAAGAGTTCTTCAAAATGAGAGTGGGCCTTCCAAAACTGCTACTCTTATCTATGAGGCAACGGGAGAGAGGCAAAAGATCCCCGGATCATGAACAGAGAAGCACCCTTCCTAGCCTGGGCTCTACCAATGATTGACCAGACAGCTTCATCTCTCTGAGGTTCTCTGCCAATTCAACTGGGAATAACAAACTGGAATGAGAAAACAGAATTAGGCCAAGGGACAGAAGCAGGATATGCCCTCTTCTTACATCTGGCAGCATGAAGGAGAGCCTGATGTGACAGCGCCCATAAAGCTAACTCACAAACCCTTGAAATGAACTTCTGCACACCACTTCCAGATCCTAACAACTCTCTCATCAGCAGGCACGACAGGAAGCTTGCCCACTGCACCTGGACTAATTCTGCCATTCTTGGTTCAAACATTGGTCCCTTGGGCCAGAGTCCCTGGGGTTGGATGCTGTCCAGCTGCTGTTCCGGGTAGAAGGCCCCTCCTGCAGGGCCTTCTGACACGTCACCATCAGTACAGGAAAATGTCAAAGTTCAGCATGTCATCAACACTGAAGCCTTTCCTCTCTCAAATCATTGAGCAGTTACTTCAGAGGTGATAAAAAAAAAATCATTTCCTTACCGGAGATGTTCAGCCAGTTACGTGTATTTTAAAAACAATTGGTTTCTTTTTTATTTAGAAAAGTACTCCTATGGATTGTACTATGTGAACTATGTGGGTTGTGCATTATATACTAGCATAGCATATACTAGGGAGTACCTTGGTTGCTATAGCGAGCTTGACGGTTAGAGCAGATGCTTCACCCAGGAAGAAGAAAACCTTCCTAAATGCCATCAGCTGCAATCAGAGCTCAAAGCACATAAAGACATTTCCCACAGCCTTCACACACCAGAAACAAGGCCGTCACTATTGATATAGTTAGGGTATACTCGCAAAGTTGAAAGGGATAAATATTTCTAGGCCTTTGTTACCTACGGTGACAACACAAAGTGTAAAGCTTCCCAATATATGTTTATGAAAAAAAAAAAAACCAAACCCCTCAAAATCAGGCTTCCGCCCCATGGAACTCAGTCTTTGCATTACACTGCCACAGAACCCATGGCTGTGTTCATGGCACTGTCCCAGGCACTGGGCACAGTCACCTCCATGCCTGCCCCACATTGGACTTGCTGTCCGACCATCCTATACTCCTTCCACTGCTTCTCCCAGTGCAGACCACTCAGGCCTTTTTCTCCCACAACTCCTTCACTTGCCCAAGCTCTGAAGACCTCACTCTCCTCTCTTTTGCTCCAAGAGAGAACATTCATAATTCAATCCTTCCTTCCCAGTGAGCTTGCTACCCTCTCTCCTACCAGGTAAAACTGCATCTGAGGCAGGCAGTGTATTTCAGAGGTTTTATGTCCCTAAGGCCTTCAGCAGATTCTAAATAGTCACTGTTGTTGACCTAATGCTGCCTAAGTTATGTAACAAACACAACAGAGAAAAGAAAGCCTTGCTAATGTATCAAGAACAAACAACTATTGCAATTTTTGAAACCAGCTGGCAAACAGGAGCCAAGCATCAGACGTGTGTCTTTGCTCTTTATAACATGTTCCAACGATACAGAAGGTTTCTCAGGAAACAAATCCAGGACTTCCTGAGAGGAAGGACAGTTTACCCAATATTGTGGGCATCAACTCTCAGTTCCACAAACACTAGCCTACTGAAGAAAGAGTGGCCATCAGTCATTCTAGCTTCCTTCCAGGAAGACACATGTACAAGTCTGATAATTTACCAAGGCACGGATATCTTCTTTCATATAAATCTCTCAATGTGTTTGTTGTAGCCACAAATACTTCTCTGTTTAGTTACTTACACACACCTTGAGATGATGTTTGGATGCTCTAATCAAAGGTTATGTGACATTTGTATTAAAGCCAGCACCCAGAGTCATTGCCACACATGCAGGCAGGAGTTTAATTAGTGTCAATACATGCCTGCTTTTGTGACAGGTGGAAATAAACACTGCCCCTCTTCCCAAAAAAAGTATGTCAGAAACCAGATGCCCTATTAGCCAGTTAAATGATTCATGGCTGAGATCTGTAACAAAGGGCACAGATAAATATTCCAAATATAAACAACCAAGAGAGGCAATCAGCATTCTTTACCCTGGGTGTAACAGACATAGCAACAGAAGCAGCATAGCTCCTGCATCAAGGTGGGATGAACGGAATGAGAATCACAGGCAACAGGAACACCTGAGGCGGGCGGCTTCACTGGGCTTAGGAGCCATGTGCAATGGACTCTTCCTGGACGAGAGATTTCATGGAACTAACCTTCTACTCAGTCACCAGCACGGCCACTATGAGGAACTGTTCCACTTTTCAGAGTTGTAGTTTTAAAATTCTCAACAGACTTACATCTTCTAGCTAGAGCCACGTTTCCATGACACCCTGGTCTACAAGCAGACTGTCTAGTTAGATCGGTGGGAAAAGTAAATTCTATGAGAAGAAAATGGGTTTACTTCCTAGAAGTGGGACTCAGGAAAAAATATTGGCATCTAGCAGAAAATTCCACTCTATGCCTAATGTGAAGGCCGATCCAGGTATTTCTCCACCTGGTTATAAACTGCATTTTAGACATTCAGTAAGGTCTAACATTAGTGAACTTTTGCCTAGCTGTTGACATCATGTCCAGAGTCTAATAGATGCTGGCATCTCTGAGCTGTTCTTAATAGCTCATTTGACTCAGGGCTGATCAGAAATTCAACATCAATAATATTTCTAATACAGCACTCAGATCTCATTCAAAACATGGAAAATGCATCCAGAATTCTATCTAGAACAAAAAAATAAGCTCAATTTAATTCACTTATGGTGCACCTTGTCATGGTCGTGACCTTCATCTTCTACACATGATTTTAGACTTACTCCATCTACAACACTGCAAGACAGTTTATAACATCTAAAACATCGAGGACACACAAACAGTAACCTCATAAGAAAGAAAATTCCACCTACGCTGAAGTCCCCAGTCTAAAGTGTTTTAATAGAAAAACTGAATTTTTTAAAGCTGATGCTGTTCTGAGGAAGACTGTCAGGTCTGTCATCATAAACTTAACGGCTCAAGTCAGTAGTGTAAACTGTAAAATTTAATTTTTTTAAACTGGTCATCAAGTATTTAATACATTCAAAAGGAGGTATTTACAATATCTGTTATGGAAAATTATATTAAAATAAACACCCACACAGCCACCACACGTAAGCAGCGAGCCATTTGGAAAGGAACCTGACAGCTCTTTGCGTGCTCCCCTTCCTGTCTGAGGTTGATATGGTTTCTTTTCATGATTATGTGTTGAAACTTTAGAAGACTTGGGTCTAAGAAATGCCTTTAATAATGAAGTAGGGTGTGGTGGCTCATGCCTGCAGTCTCAGCACTAGGGAGGCAGAGGGAGGTGGACCACTACAATTTGAAAACTAGTTTAGGCTACATAGTAAAACATGGTATAAAACAAACTAAAATAAGGGGGCTGGAGAGATGCCTCAGCTGTTACAAGCATTGTTGCTCTTGCAGAAGACCCGAGTTCTGCTCCTAGCACCCCCACTGGGTGACTCACACTGCTTCTAAACTCCATACTCCCTAGGGGCCAACGTCCTTTCTGGCTTCCACAAGCATGCACTCACATGCACAAACCTGCACACACACACACATTCACATACAATTAGGAATAAAAATCAAATCTTCAAAATAGCCAAAGTAAGCAAACAGATAAATACATAGTCTGGGCCTTCTGAAAGCATAGTACAGAGGTGGTCAGAAGTGATGGAACATAACAGCAGTGTGCAGGCTACTTTTATATCAACTTTACATAAGCTAGAGTTATCTGAATGAAGCAATCCTCCGCTGAGAAAATGCTTCCATGAAATCCTGCTGTAGGTCATTTTCTTAATTAGTGATTGATGGGGGAGGATCTGGCCCACTGTGGGTGGTGCCATTCCCAGGCTGGTGGTCCTGGGTTCTATAAGAAAGCAGGCTGAGCAAGCAAGCTACTGGAAGGATAAGTCAGTGAGCAGCACCCTGTCCATGGCCTCTGCATCAGCTCCTACCTCTTGGTTCCCACCCATCTTGAGTTCCTGAACTGGCTTCCTCCAATGATGGACTATATCTGGAAGTGTATGTCAAATAAGCCCTTTCCTCCCTGACTGGCTTCTGGCCATGGTGTTTCACTATAGCAATAGAAACCCAAACTAAGAAAATTGCTGAATTCAGTCCTGAAGAAGCCAGAACCTAAATGGTATCTTGCCAAACATAGAGACTGGTAGTAGGACAGGCTCCTGCATTTATAGCTCCTGGGTTCATGCACCCAGCCAGGACTCGTTACTGGGAATATTAAAGTACACCAAATATCCCTGACACAGTGTCAGGGCATGAGATGGGCACCTGGAGAGGTAAGATCCAAATTACCCAAAGCCAGGTATTATTAAGCCAAGACCAACTGGTTCCTCATGCCACAAAATGACAAAGGAAAGAGGCATCTCAGAGACCAATAATGAACTTTAATTAACACATCACCCACCATGGAAAAGTGAGAGAATATCCAGAGGGGAAAAGAGAAATCAAAGGAAGCAACTCACTAATGAAGGGCTTAATTTTGTTTGCAACTGTATGTTGAACAATTTATATGACAGAAGACATAAATTAACATGTCATCTGTGAAATTAAAAAGACTTATATGTCAAAGACAGGGCATGTACACAAGAGCGAGCAAGCCAGTACAAATTGTCTAAGTGAGAACTATACACTTTACATTTAGTATACCCTGAATGAGATCGGAAGGCATGCTGAAGAAGAGACCGTTAGCCGGACTAGTGGACAGCAATGGCACCTGAAATCAGAGGCCAGCACACAGAAAAGTGCAGCTGCCCCAAGACAGTTCACAACATACTGATCTGGAGTTGTCCTGTAGTGCAGAACATTCTCACTTCTTTACGGATGGGTAGCATATGCATCTTGGTCTGAGGTCCCAGAGCCTGGCTCCACAGGTCAGAATATCTCTACACTGGCAATGTTATTATACATATGCTAAGGACGGAAGGAAGGAAGGAAGGAAGGAAGGAAGGAAGGAAGGAAGGAAGGAAGGAAGGAAGGAAGGAAGGAAGGAAGGACGGCTCTTCTTGATCAATCCTCCTATCTAAATGCCTTGTTTGAGCTGGTGATATCCAAAGAAGGCTGGGGGGGGGGCACGACCCTCTCTCAAGGAGCAAACTAGGGCACCTTATTTTAATTAGCAGGCCCTCCATTTCCGTGAGACTTCGTGCTAACCATGTAAACTTCCAGATTCCATCTCCACTCCATCCTCGCCATCACTGGCGTGTGATCCCAAGATTGACCCAAGGTCCCAGGGATGCCTCGACTAGTATTTCAAAGCTGATGAGTTTTTAATGCAATAATTTCCACATTTTTGCAGTTCTTTCCCACCAGTAATGCTAACTCCCATAATTTAGATAGAGACATTAGTTAGTAGCAAATGTCCAATCAAATGTTTTCTGCCACTGAAACCCACCCTGACCTAGCCTGCTTTCATCAACACCCGGGTAATTAAGCTCTCTCTTTTATGGTTTGCACATTAAGACTTGAAACTTCCAATTGAAATGTTTGTTTTCTTTGGAAAGGCTTCATTGCTGACCCTTGAAGTGGAATTATCATGTTTTATTTGTATTGGAATTTACCCTCAAAACTCATGTCATTGAGAACTCAGAAAACGACTGATTCCCAGAAAGCTGCAACACGGACTCAGCTGAAGACCACACACCTAGCAGATCTGACCACTGTACACTGATACTTGGGATACTCGGAAACCACAGAAGGGCCGTCCTGAGAGATAATGAAACAATCGATTACCTGTGAAACACTTCATTAATTGTTAATGTCGGGATTTCTTTCTGTTACAAAGACCACCAATCCTGAGGGAGGCCCCAGGGTGGTAATTCACATTACAGGGATTTCTCCCTGGTTTTAACCATAAGCTTCCACATGAAATAGACAAGAATGAATTTTGGAACAATTCAATAATCCCCAGGCTCACTGTGGACTGTAAATGCCTTTTAAGAGGAAATAAGAGAAATGAATGTTTTAAGATTATATAAATCTGATTCAGGTTATGCCAGGTTTTTTTCTTTTTTTTAAACAGCTTAATAACAAGTGTTTTGAAAGCTAGGTGGTAGAGACTTTGAATAAAAACAACCACCACAATCTCCACGGTTACTTAGCAATTCTAGGCCCCAATTATTCCTTTCTAAAGGGCAAGTGAGAGAAACTGAAAAAGAAAGTACTTCCAGAAGAAAGTGGACCATTCTCATCCTGAGTCTGCTCCTTTTTCTATCTGACTCCCTATGAGATTTCATAATCAAGCCAAGGTGAACGTTGAAGCCATTTAGATGGTGTCTCTTTTGAAGCAATTTACATTCCATTAAAACTGAATTTCTGAATCAAGAGCAAAACCTCATGCAGTATACAGAGGTGCTGGGACTGCCTGAGCCTGGACCTGTCACAGAAGGGGGGGGGGGAGATAAGGAAGTAGAAAGCTAGGGAGTTGCTGGGACCTGTCTCTAAGAATTGTCACAGAGCAGCCAGAAGAAGCAAGAGATGTCAGGGATCTGCCAAAAACTGACCTCACCATTCAAGAATGCCAGTGGGACCCGTGATAATGGAAGATTGAGCTCGAACTAATTCTTGGCCTTGCCCTTCCACTCTAGAAGCCATGTGGTCACGAGATTGTGGATTTTACCAAACCTTGCTGTCACCAGCCAAAGCAAAGTGCTAGTATCACAGCCAACACAGGAACTGCAGAACAGGCTCTGACCTGCCTTCCCAGCAGGAGCTCACCATGGGGGTGTGTTGGAGCCAGCTCACACCTTCATGGCAGACTGTTAATTTCTCAGGACCACTGGCAAGGTGGCCACAATAATCATTAAACTAAAGGAGCTTGGGCTGGAAAGATGGCTCAGAGGATAAGAACTTACTTAAGAGCTTACTGCTCTTGCAGAGAACCTGAGCTTGGTTCCCAGCATCTCCTTCGGGCAGCTCACACCTGCCTGTAATGGCCTCCATGGACACAAACAGACACATCCATACAGATAAGCAAAAGTAAAATAAATTCTTTAAAAATTACATAAACTTGACATTTTAAAATTTATAACAAAAATAAATATGATAAATACTTGAAATTAATTATGTCCTGACGATTTTACCATTAGCTAGGTTCCTGATGCAGGTTGGGACTATGACTGATTCACAGAGGAACAAATAATGGAGTGCATTTCACTTTCAAACCCACTTTGGGCGACACTTCTGGGATAGACTAAAATCAACCACAGTCAAAGTGTTTATACCCGCTAGAAGCCTGCAGACACTGGAAGCCATCCTGGCAGAGCCACAGTGCTGACACTTACTGAACTTTGCTACCTAAAAGACTTATCAGCATCCTTTCACAGAGCTGCCATGTTTGAGCTGGCTCGTCTCTTGAAAAGGCTTATAAATTGTAAATCACAATACCAAGTATACTGACAGAAAGCACCTGCATTATTGTGCAGCTGTACTGCTGCAGAGTGTTGTGGACAGTCTTTCATGTCAGAGTGGGGCTCATTAGCTCCACCATACAGATGAAAGAGCCGAGGTAGCACAAGAGCATGTGGGTCTAGAAATGCCTGACTAATAAAGTATCTGAGGTCTCCACTGCTACATGCACTGCAGTACCATTATCACAGTGAACTGAAAACCAGCCAAATGTAACAGTCAGATAACCAACCACTGTTCAGAACTATAACATTGTGTGATAACAATTCTTCCAAGGCACTCTGAGAACTGGAAAGTTGTAAAGGAGGCCCCTTAAGACTCAAAGTTCTAGAAGGAAGCTCATTAAGACTCAGGAAATAAACAACTCAGAAGTCCTTAGGAGTTCTGGAAATTGAATGGATGCCCTAGGTCTATCCCTCCCCAAGGTCATAGAGGAAGCAAGGGCTGTTGAGGAATCCCGGGCTATTGTCAAGTTGCCTGAAAGTCATACAGAGAGTTCTGAAGCCCCATCTTTTGAGAATCATGGACCACACTATGGTGGGCTGTCAATAATGTAGTGGCCTTTGACTCATCCCTGTTCCTGTATGGGACCCTTCAGCCATGCTTCCGTAAGTAAGTAACTCCAATAAATGCTTTGTTTCGTCAAGTGTGACTTTGGTGGTGTACTTACTTTGGTCTGTAGGGTTTGCCATTGTTTTCCTACGGAGGATGTGGAAGCTTGAGTGACAGCTCTCCAGGGATAGGATCACACAATGGAGAGGGAATGGTCTCAGGCAATGGATCAAAGTTACTCAGTCAGCAATTCTGCTCCTAATCACTTCTAACGTACCCACAAAAGCTACCTAAGGAAGTGGACTCTAGGGCCCTGAAAGCAAGGTCGTCTGTGTTTTCCAGGGGCCATTCCTAGATTAACTGCTGACCTAGAACAAGGACTTCTCCAGTCCCTTGCCTTTTTCGTTCTGTTCACTAGAACTGATGCACTCAACTAAAAATGACAAATTCTACAAGGAAAGTTTCATGCATTAACAAACCCTCTCAGATGCTTGCACCCTGCTCTCAGATTTCTAGATATTTACTTTAAATTTGTCTTAATCTTTCTTTTAATTTTGTGTGTTGTGCCTGCATGTACAGCTGTGTGTGCACTATGTGCATGCAGTAACTGTAGAGGCCAGAAGAGACTCGTAGGTCCCCAAGAGCAGGAGTTACAGCCAGTGATACGCCATCCTGTGGGTGCTGGGAAATGAACTGGAATCCTCTGGAAGAGTAGCCAGTGCTCTCAACCACTAAGCCGATACTTCACCCTAATACCTACTTTTAAAAACATTTTCAGTTTTTACACACTTAAGTCAATTGACTGTACTATCCTTTTACTGTGAAAAATGTCATTTGACTGTACTGTCCTTTTACTGTGACTTCTTAAGCACAATTCACGCAATTATTAAAAGAATTCCAAAGAGCTAGCAAAAATTTACTTACGGATTATTTTTAAAAAAACTCTCCTCATCTTGGATTCCTGCAAGATACTAGCTTCTCCATGTGTTCCAGTATGTCTCCATTACCTGTTACCAGGAGGAAGAATCTCATTAGTTGTATGATCCTTACTAATAACCTCTATCAAATGTACCACACAAGTAACAATAAAAACAGCAAAACCCCAAATGGTCCAAAATTCTTCCACTTACTAGCCACAGGAATTCCTCTCCCCCAGCCTCCATTTCTTCATTTCTAAATGAGCATTAAATATCCCTTACTGTCTGTGTAGTAGTGATAGTTTACTAAGTTAAATGGCATGGTCAGCATCCTTTGATCCAACAAAGGTGTTGTCCTGGCAACAAGGACATTCAACACTTCACTTAACAATCACAAATCCTTTATTGCCCAAGGTTGAATTCATCAAATCCTGGAGATGTGTAAATAATCACCCAAGAATGGAATATTCTCAACAAAGTGCTTGGGTTTGTTTGTTTTTTAAGAGAAAGTCACTCAGAACAGTATTTCACATCCATTTTTAAATCTTGTAACAGGTAGGGTCACAAACTAGGAATAGGACTTTTGCTTTCTTTTTTTCACATGTTTCATGGGAACATCTCACTTGTTCCCAGTAGGATGCAACCATCCATCACTTTATGTGAAGAGCATGTGGCTCTGGGTGGATGACACTGACAGACAGGTCCCTGAGTTAACTTTCCTAGCTCAGAGCAAAGAGAAGGACAAGAAAGCTAACATGGCTCCATCCATATGGCGGGGCCACAGTCACTGAAGGAAAGACAGAAGCTTCAAGCTACCCAAGCCAGGAGGAGGTGCAGGGTGGACTAAGGAAGGCAGAGGAAAAAGCACCACATGAATCCAGGTGTTTCCCTAGTCAGGAAGAACTGACCAACAGCAATAAACGAGGGAAGGACCTCCCCTCAGGGAGAGACTGAAGTTCCAGAACAGGGACGAGCATGCTCATTGGCTAGCTATGGCTTTATATGGCTGGTCACTTTGCAAGGAAGCTTTTAAAAGTATGGAGAATACTGTACAATTTGACATAAGGCTCAGCGTCCAGGTCTGGAAGACAAGGACAATAACGCCAACAGTTCAGAGCAGACCAGACATTAGAGATGAGTGTTCAGGCCCATTGTATGGTGTCCTCAAAAGAAGATCCCAACTAGCATGTAACTCACATGATTACGACAGAGACTATTAATTTCCTCTTCCCTCAGCCCTTCCAACCCCTCATACACTCCCACTTTCTCTCAAGCTCACGGCCTCTTTTCTTTAGTCATCAGTAATAAATACAATCTGGTGAGTCTGTTTACTGTACTTTATACACATATGATCTCAGGGCTGACCACTTGGTGTTTAACCAGTGGGGTCCATTCCTGGGGATGGTGAGTTGTCCCTCTCCAGGCAGTCATTATTCCCTTGTCGCTCTTTCTGGAAGTAGGGCCCCATGAGAGCCTCCTTTTCACATTCACATGTCTACTGTTGTTACCCCTGTTCAGGTCTTGTTTAGGCAACCATACTGTTGAGGTATCATGAGTGAATCTTCCCTGTTGTTGTCTTTTCTAGTAGACCCATTTTTATCATAATGGAGTGTTAAATGAAGATTGCCCCCCTTCTTTGGTAGCCTTCCCTGACATCAGCCAGCAGAAGTGGGCTGTGTGTCTGTTGGTGTCAGATCAGTACTGAGTTCCTTCTGCGGACTGGAAAAGATGACTCATTTCCAACAGACGCAGTGTACTCCACATGCATCTGTAGAACGTGGGAGCCATGCCGAAAATGATGGACAGCTCACCTCCAAGGCTTCCCTCAGCACCATGTCATAGCCTTATTGAGGACAGTGTGGATAAAGTCATGCCAGCTTTGAGGAAGTATCAGAACTAATCTACAGAAGGTATCCTGGATGTCTCTAAATTACCCCTTTGACACTCCTTCCAATGATGCACACTGCTTTTACCTTCAGAATGGCCATGGACAATGTGCAGGAAGATATCTGTCTGCTTTGAGCTTAGTCCCCCTTAATGCAAGAGGCAAAACACCTTATTTACTATTGCAAGAGATATTTTAATAAATTAGTTGAAAGAATTAAAATTATGATCAAGAATGGTAATGTGCCAGCTGTTCCAAATGATTAAAAGTGATGTCAGCAACTAATGAACCACCCATTCATTCTGCCAAGCACTGGGATTTAAAAGCACAAGCTTTTAAGGATTGTGGTGGTTTGAATGAAAATGATCCCACAGGCTTATAGGGCTGGCACTATTAAGAGGTATGGCCTTGATGGAGGAAGTGTGTCACTGGGCTTTGAGGTTTCAAATGCTCAAGCCAGGCTCAGTGATTCACTGTCTCTTCCTGCTGCCTGTGCATCCAGATGTAGAATTCTCAGCAACCTCTCTCTCCTGCAGCACCATGACTGCCTGCATGCTGCCATGTTTCCAACTATGATGATGATGGATTCAATCTCTGAAAATGCAAGCCAGCCCTAGTTAAATGTTTTCCTTTATAAGAATTGCTGTGGTCATAATATCTCTTCACAGCAATAGAAACCCTAACTAAGACAGAAGTGTAAATAACCAACTCATGCCAGACTCTAAGATAGAAAGTGGGTCCATCAAGTGAAAGCTTGATTCATTCAGTATTTCTGAGTACCCTGTACTTGGCAAGCATGGTGCTGAGTATGTAAAGGAAAACTGCATAGTTAAAATTCTAGCTCCCACAGAGCTCACGTGCTGGGTGTCATAATAGACAGCTGCAAAGGAAGGAGGGAAAGAAGGAAGGAAGGACAGATAGAAGAAACCCTACTAAGACAAGGGTAGAGTTCACATCCGATTACAGTACAATAGGAGGACCAGCAGAACCAAGCAAGGAAGTCAGATGACCCACTTAACAAGGACTATCCAAATGTGTGAGTCCTGTTGAGACTAGCCTAGTACACCCTAACTATGCTTCAAACACAATGATAAAACTCCACAACAGATATGCAAAGCCTGGCTAAAACAAATACTTTGTGTGTGTGTGTGTGTGTGTGTGTGTGTGTGTGTGTGTGTGTGTGATATCAGTACTGTAGCTAGATGTCATACTATTGCTAAAAGGCATATTTAATGTTCTCAAGTAAAGTCTATGGAAAACAAATGTTCCCTCAGTGTTAAATTATCCTCAGTGTTAACAAACAGAGCAGGATAAAGTCCACATAGCAACAAAAATTAGTATCTGCAAGAGCTCAGAAATGATGCAGACCACTTCACCAGGTCACCCAGAAATGGCTCCAGGTATACTATTGCTCATAACAACAAAGGGGAAACTGTCTTTCTGATATCTGTCCATACGCCTCAGAAGCAGAAGCAAGAACAATCAGAAGATGCTGGGGGTGGGGGGTAGTTCAAAAATATTGCCAGCATCCATTCAGAAGGAAAACTGGATGATTTGCTCAAGACAACTCCGTTCATGGTCAAGCCTGGGGCTCAAGCCCAGGCAGCTTCGATCCATGTTCCCCCCACAATACGACACTGCTATTTCAATGTTAAGAGAAATAGCTGAAGACAAGACAGACACATGACAAAGGAAGATCCTAGAAGATCAGAAAAAAAAAAAAGTCCAAAGAACTCAAGGACCAAATGTGCTACTGCTACAAACCTGTTAGCATAAATCCACTGGAAATCCTGAAAGGATGGCACCATAAATGCCATTTCCTTTTAGAACCTGCTGTTGGCATAAGGAGCACAGGGCCCACCTTGGTCTTTTTAAGATAAAACATACTATGATCGCCAGACTCAGAACAGCACCCTCAGAGGGAGGACGATCCTACAGCACACAGCTCCTCACTGAGCTCTGCTTCTCTTTCACTGCAGCTACCTTTTTTAAAGCAGGAAAGAGGAGGAGGAAAAAGTCACTGAAGGAATTTGAAGTCTCTGAGGGTGAGAAAGAGGGGGAGGAGGGGAGGGAGTACAGCAGGAAGGAGGGGCTCCTAGTAGGAGAATGCACAGAGGGGACAGAAAGAGAAATAAGGTCCTGGTCAGGCTCAGGTTGGGCAGACTCCAAAGCAGCCCTGTGATCTCTGTCTCTTACAAATTCTCTTGAGTATGAGTAAGATCTATAGTCAACTTATAACTGATAGGATATCAGAAATTATAGAATGTCTGAGTTATACCATAGAAGACTATAATATCTACTCTGCCACAGGATTCTCTCCCGTGCTGGTGATGAAGAGCAGTCAGGCGGCCATGGTGGGAGCCACCTGATGAGAGCCCCTGAGGACAACTTCTACTGACAACAAGAAACCAAGGTGTTTGGCCCAAAAGCCCACAAAACCCGAATCCTTCCCCCAGCTGTACCTTGGCTAAGACAGCAGCCACACTAACACCCTGATTTCAGCCTGATTAACTCTTAGCTAATTCAGGCCCAGATCCCAGCTCCACAGCAGCCAAGAGATCACTTGTAGGTGGGTTGACCTTCGAAGACTGCGCTGGGCTGATGGCCAGGTGGCTCTAGATGATCAAAGCCGAAGGGAGAGAAACAGGTCCATGATACCTTCTCATGGCCTCTGGCAGAAGAAGAGGGAAAAAGAGGAAAAGCCCAGGAAGTATCACAGCCTGAGAGAGGGGGGGGCTCTCCTCCTAGGCTGGCCATTTGGAGGATATAATTAGTCCCATTTACCAACAAAACCACCTTCTAACTGGTGATCAGGTTTTTGGCTGGCCTTTAAAGGCTATTCAGCCAAAGCGTGGGCCGTTGAGGTCAGCATGAGAATTCTTACCAATTTACAAGCTATTCTACAAACCTAGCCATAATAGAATAACCAAGAACATGTTCTACACAATGCACTGCACCTAAACACTGTTTAAAACAGCTGTCTGGAGAGACGAGACAAGCTCAGACTTTCTCTTGGTGGCTTTAAGAACTCAATTAAAATAAAGACAAGAGTTTCATGGCAATTTTCCTAATATGAAGTCTCAAAACCAAACATACACAAAGAGAGACACACAGAGACACAGAGTTATACATATGTAGATATAGTTTATATAAGTATAGATATAGAAATGATATAGTTATAGCCATCCTTAAATCTTCACAATCTCAAGTACCTACAACCTCCACAAATCAGTTCGGGAAACCTTGACTCATGAGCTGGGTGCACTGAGCTACGAATAAGTCACTAAGCAAACCCCTCTCACCTCACAGGCCAACTGGGTACAAACAAAAGGCAGAACAGTCATCCCACAGTCACGCACTCCGGAAAGGTAGAAAACCTATGTTGCTCATGCAGGCCCAGCCTTGCAGTTGACAGACATAATGCACACACCCAAAGACTAACTGACCTGTCCAAGGTTACTCTGCAGCACAGTTCTGACCTCCTGTCTTTTTCCAGGTATCTTTCTACTGAGTTCTACCAAATGCTAGCTTTGACATGAAAACATGACAGCGGTGATATTAAATACTTGGTGTGAGAGGAAAAATAAGAGTTACCTTTTCAGGACACTAGGAAGCTCCTCCATGACTCTAAAACGCCAAGCTCTGTGGTAAGAGAGGGGGAAATACCACCACATAAAACACCCAGTGTGCCTAAAATAGGCTGTTTTTTTTTTTTTTGAATGACCTGATTCTCTTTCTTTACTCTATATTAAGTGAGGAAAAAAAAAATCCAAAGAGGGCTGCCACAGGAAACATGCCAACAAAAGACTGTTTAGACACTTAATGTATGCTGATTCCTAAGGTCTGATTTAGTCAGTAAACATTTGGAGGCTATCTAGATGCTGAACACAAGAAGCCTGGCAGGCTATCAGAAAAAACGATGCCTGTTGACACTTTTGATAACCTACAACCAACCAACGCAGCGGAAATGTTTCCAGTATGTGTTGGGAAGCTAATGGGAATGTAGACTAGGGCTGTCTTCACTCCTAGATACTTCTGTATTTAAAAGTAAACAGTAACTTGCTTTTATTGGTAATGAAACTGCTGGTAAGGCAGTTGTAGAGGCAATCTAAGCACATGGGGGTCATACCAACCCCTATTATGCACCTTTCCCAACAGGACAATCGGTGTAGCCTTTCAACTTCCTCCTTTTCCCCAGCACCACGAAGAAATAAACCAAAAGTCCACAAGGGTTCCTCTTCCCCATGATGGCAGCAGCAGCCTCTGGTAGGTACAGCTTTACCAGTGCTTGGACTTCTCATTGTAACTCAAAACCAAAGGTGGGAAGAAGCCTTGAAGCCTGGTGCTTGCAGCTGCACTTGCACCTGCTGCACGGGGAGCTTCCTGGCAGCCTGGGCTCTGAGTGTGCACCATGAGCACTGCACAGTGTGCATGCCACTGCACCAGACAACAAGTGTCACCCAAAACGTCCCAGCTCAGAGTGGAGAAGACCGTGATCCACTGCAGTACTTTAACTTCAGTTTTCAGATCTTACAGAAACATAATCCTATAATGATGGAAAACGAAGACTTCTAATATTTTGCCAACATCATTCCTCAGCAGATAATCAAAATTAGCATGTCTTTGGAACCCACTGTTTGAGGGTTTAATTTTTAAAATTGTTGCTTAAGTTGTTACCTGTAAACCAATTCTAAAACAAGCCACCTATTTTTGCCTTGTGATTAGAGTGGAATTTCCAGTTTCTGCAATGGCTGGAAACATGCTACTCCCATTTTGTACTACACAGTTATGCAAAGCAGCGTTCTTGGCACTGATGATTATAAAATCAAAATATCAATCAACTGTGAAAAACGCTGAAGATGTTTTCATCTTGTAGTATTCAATATTCAGCCAAGATTTAATTCTTTATGTGAAAATAAACAAGCACACTCATTTCAGTTAGTATACAAATAATGCTTTCATCTTTAATTAAATGGTAAAACTCTATGTATGGCAAAGGTCTGATCTAAAATAAATCTCTGTACATTACCAGCAGAGGTTTAAGTATATATATCTCACATGAACACACAAACACACACACACAGAGGTCAGAGGAAAATTTAACAATTCCTGCTCAGACTCCCCATTGGTGGTAATACAAGATGTGGGAGCCCTCGCTTCCTCCACCTTTATGAACTGACCACATGGTCTCCTTCCTAGGGAGGAACATGCAGGTGGGCTGCCTCTCCTATTCTACCACCTTCTATAAACTCACGAAACGTTTCCTAGCAGTAGATTCATGATTTATGTAAGGCAGGCAAGAGCTTGCTATCTTAAGTCGGGCAAAGCTTGTACTGTAAAGTTCTTTGTGACACCTCTGCCATGGAAAAAATAGTAACAGAGACCTACTCCTAGCTCGGTAATCTGGGAATAAAAATGCCTATAATATCTAGATTTATTATTGATTTCTACTATTGCCTTCAACATGTAGTATTCCTAGTTTTAAAAATACATTCTAAAAGGCATTCATTCACCATTATTGTTTCCTATAAAGATACTTGAATTCATGTAGTTTTTACTTTATGCTTTCTTATTTACACCAAATTCAGCTAGAGTATCTTTCTGCTATTGAAGCATTCTTCAGAATAATAACAAAAACTCACAAATCGCCATTTTGGGACACTAAATTCAGAAGGAAAGTGTACCTTTTCACAGACACATATAAGTGCAGGAACCCCTCAGCTGGTGTTCTCAGCTACACAGAAAATAACAAATGACACAAATACTAACCCAGCTGCTTCCATCCTCTCTTGCCAAAACCCTGGGGCTGAGGAGTGATCCCCATTTTCAGTGGAGCCTGGTGTTCTGAGGGGTGTAGAGTGAGACCACCCTCCTCAGTGATGAGGCCCAACTTTAAGTAGTTCTTTTACTGGAAACAAAGTTTGTGCTTTTCTCCTCTTGGCTTCTCTAAACCAAGAAACAAAAAACCTTTCAAGTATGAATGGTAATCACAATTTAAGTGAAAAGGGATTTTAAAAAAAGGATTGAAAAAGAAAGAAAGAAAGAAAGAAAGAAAGAAAGAAAGAAAGAAAGAAAGAAAGAAAGAAAGAAAGAGAGAAAGAGAGACAGACAGAGGCCAACAGAAGGCACTGTGATGTGACCTCAATAACAGAGTCAGCCTCAATATTGACTGGTGTCACCTGCAGTAACTATGAGGAAAGAGAAGAAAGAAAGGGCTAGACAACAGGGTGACAAAAAGATGCTCATCTGTGGACAGGAGGAGGACAAATCGATGAGACAGAAGAGCTGGAGCAGGATCAGAACAGGAGTGATCCAAGGTTGACGGTATGGCCTGTGCTAAGGCCAGGGGCAGAACAGCATCACTCGTGAGAACCAGACAGCGAGCATTTTTAGCATATGATATTTTCTGCAAATGTCTGATTTTCACACATTACAGTGTGAGAAGAGCTATGAGTATATCCAAAATCAACGGACACAGTTGTGCTGCACTAAAATGAAGTTAGCAAAAACAGGGTCAGATTCACTCCACAGGCTGTGGTTTGCTGACCCCCGGCCTCTCTAAGGAAACCTGTGACTAACAGAACAGACGGAGTGGACGCTACAGGTGGCCCTGACAAGCCTGGCACATCCACACACCATAGTCACTCAGTAGGCAACAAGTGCTCGAGGACTCATACTCCCATACACTAGGTTCCAGGGAGTTCAGCACTGCTGTGGGAGGGGCTGGAGGGGAGGAGGAGGGGGGTAGGGTGGGGGTGGGGTAATAAGGATAGACTTGTTCAGTGTTAGCTGATGCAAAGCCCTTATCTGTAAACCATGCTGTTTGTGGCCCATGACACACAACTGTTACCCTGTCTTATTATATATTTTACCTGCAGGGTTGTGGACAAAAATCCAAAGTAACTAAGGAAAGGAAATTGTCATGAACGAAGTCAAACAAAAGCGTTCTGATTTGTCTTCCACAGGTCCTGTGACTTCAAGACTCTCCCTAGTCTTTCCTCTCCCATTTTCTTACCTAACTCCTTCTCTAGGTGTCAATCATTTTCTCTTAAGAAATGGGTCTCAAACATCCCAGGTAAGGTGAAGGCACATGCCATACATCTCTGCTACATGAACTTCGTTACTTTGTGTCCATGTCATTCTCTGTTCACCACCTGCTTCCCGGGTTTGAGGAAGATTTACAGAAAGGTACCTTGTTGAATGCCCAGGTCTCAAACAGACAAGCAGAAAAGGAGTCAATAGGAAACAGACAAGCAGACAAGGAGTCAATAGAAAAGTCCATTGCTTACACTGGCTCTACTTAGCCAGGATGTGAGTAGTTAAAACCAGCACTTAGATCTTCCTTAGCATTTGAGGCTTTGATGCCTGTAGTGTGGGCAATGTGATATGGCCAGTGGACGAAGGAAATCGGCCCCAGATTTACCCAGTAAGACCATGCCACATGTTCTCTGGTTGGTTCCAGTAGAAAGTACCTGGCCATTTCTCCCATGCTTTGTCATTTGAAAAAATATTTGATTTTTGTTAATGATAAAACACTTAAAGGATGATACAGATGATAAGGCTGAAAAACAGTGTTTAAAATGACCACAAATTTTTAAAGTTAAGCCCAAACAGCAATGACCCAAAGCAGGAAACTCAAGTAACCACAAGAAAACCTCACCTAGAAATGAAGCCCCAAAGTAGCAACAAAAATTTCAAAATAGCTTTAGAAAATGAAAGGTGTGTGTGTGTGTGGCGGGGAGGGGGGGGGACAGTCAGTTAGAATTATATATGAAACAAGAGGATATCACTTGAAACTAAAGAAGAAACGGCACTTTTAAATCAACAAAAACTGAGAACTTGTGGTCAGCAGATAAACACTCCATGAAGTGCCGTTAATAGCATGCCTATAAAAATGAGGAGCCTGGAGGTAAGAAACAGGCACGTGAAAATGGAAGACAGTTTTCACTACTCTTGTTGCAAAGGAAGGACCTGCCCAGTTTACTGTGTATCAAAAGCATGTTACTGTGCTGGTAAGTCTGTGACATGCATACATGAACATGCATACATGAACATGCAAGGGTGACCAACAGCCAATGAGAGAGCAGGAGGAGCAGGGACATGGTGGGGAGAGCCATACTGTCAGAAGGTTACAATGCATCATTACTGTGAGACTGCCACAATGTAGAACCCCTTAACAAACGCTGTGGCAACTCCTTGTGAAGTCCCACATTTCCTCAAGGAAGTGTTTTTAAGTATATAGCCCAAAGAAAGGGAAAAAATGTACGTTTATAATGAGATATGTGCAATTATGTTCATGATATCCCTTTTTGTTCGTTTGTTTGTTTTTGTTTTTTTTGAGACACGGTTTCTCTGTGTAGCCCTGGCTGTCCTGGAACTCTCTCTGTGGACCAGGCTGGCCTGGAACTCAGAAATCCGCCTGCCTCTGCCTCTGCCTCCCAAGTGCTGGGATTAAAGGCGTGCGTCACCACTGCTCAGCTATGATATTCCTAATAGTCCCAAAGTGAAGCCCACCCTAATGTACACCAGTAGAAAACAGGTAAGTTCATTAAATGGAATATTACTCGACCACACTGACAAACACAAACAACTGTGACTCTCAAAAGCATGGTTATGCATTATGTACAGTTAAAGAAGACAGCATATATCTGAGGTTCTGGAAGGGCCAGTGCCTCCGTGCCCATTTCCTTTAGCATGGGCCATAATAGAAAGGGGCATATGAAGGGAATGGGCATGTGATGGCAGTGGGCATATGAAAACTTTCTAGAGTAAAAGGAATGTTTTTTCTTGTTGGCTTTTCATTTGTTTTATTGACATAATACCTTGCTACACAGGCCAAGCTGGCCTCAAACTTACTGTACTCCTTCCCGAGCCTTCCCCTGAGCTGAAATTATCAGTGTTAGCCACCATGCCCAACAGAAATATCCTCTATCTCTAGAGAAATACCAATTTATTAGTTTACTTCAAAAAGGAAGGGGAACCATGAGCTTCCTATCAAAATGTTCTATGAATGTTTGCATCCAAATCTTCATAGAAGTTGAATTAAAAACAATATTCTTTAATTTTATTTAACTGCTAACAATGTTTTTGTGTCCATGTGCACATATGTGTGCACGTGAAGTGAAGGCTTATAACTGACATGGCGATTCTGACTTGTGAGTTTTGAAGGAGGGGAGATCCTCTGCCCCTCCTTCAAAATGCTGGAATTACAGGCTGGCCTCCATGCACACCCAGACTTCCTCAACCACTGAGCCATCATCTCTCCTCCTCTACTAACAACTTAAACAATTTTAACACTCTGAGAGGAAAGGCTCTGAAAGGAAAGAATAAGACAGACGCAGATGTCCTAGTACTTTCATTCAGTGCTATTTTTACACTTCTATTGTACTCCAGGTAAGACAATAATAGTCACTAGAGAAACGAGCAAAAGATTACACTTTATGATTTTTTGAAATCCTCAGTCTGCTAAAAGACAAGAAAGTCATTAACTGAGGTGTAAAGGGGGATGAGGTGCTGGGAGTGAAAGCACAGTGACAGAGCGCTTGCATAGAGTATCCAGGCCCTGGGTTCAGCCCCCAACACTGAAACAAAAAGTGCGAATACATTTAGAGAAAATACACGATTCTTTTTTTCTCCCATAATCATATATGCAATATTAATAATAGAAAAGTGCAAATTAAGTTAAAACTTTTGAAGAACAGAATGATTTTAAGAAAAACTTATTTTAGTAACTATCTCTATGCAGCCTGTTTCTTAGCTCCAGTCAAAATAACTCACATTCCCTTTCTTCTTTGTTTTGTTTTTTTAAATGAGCTGTAGAAATCATATATAACTATCCTGTGTAATATGGCACTTTGATAAGCCTGTACCTACCCTGTGAATGAGATATACACATATAATTACATATATTCACATGTAATTAGCATATGCATTAACCTTCATACTCCTTTTGTTGTGGTAAAAATCCTTCAAATCCATTTCCAGAAATTATCAGCAATATTTCGTCAACTAGAGTCACTATGCTGTGTAATAGCTAAGGCCTTTGTGCAACTCCTTTTTAGTGATATCTATGTCCACAGCACAGAGAATTGGGCAACTGTGTACTGCACACTTTCTCAAGCCTGCCACACCTAAGAACATAGCCACAGCAGTGTTACGGGTGCCTGTGCAGCATGTGCCTCAAAGGCAGAGAGAAAAGGCAGGCTGAGGCTCATTCTCAGGAATCTCCTCGTCTCCTGAACCGCTTCTGTTCCCGCCATTTTACACACAGCCATTCTCTAACACCATCAACAATCTACAGCATTCCTAAAAGCAACAGCCAGTTCCCAGTTAAGAACTCAGCTGAGAGAACGTCTCATTCTCCTGAGGCTCTCCATTTTTTTCACCCATACGGCCTCACACCCAGCCCAACATGTAACTCTACACCCACAGAATACACAGACTGAGTGCTTCCATAAATGAGTCCAGTCATAAATCTTAGGTGATGAAGGCCACGTCGGCCTGTCAACTGTAACAAGTGTGACATCCCTGCAGGAGATGCTGATGACCAGGAAGGTAAGAAAGGCAGGACAAGCATGGATAAACCTCTAAACATCTGCTCTCTTCTGCTAGGAACTGAGGCTGGTACACAAAGCACTCTGAAGTGGAGGCAGGAGAGTTGCAAGTAAGAACCTAGCTTTGGCTGCAGAATAGGAAGCTCTCAGGGAGCAGAGGCGGAAGGTTACAAAACATTTCTATTTATTTGGAATCCCACTATTTAAAATTTGCTACTTCCCATGGATGTCAACCCAGCAGCATCTTAGCCTCTTGCCCCTAACTGGAATTCTTCTGAAAGGATAGAATACAGAGCAAAGGCTTTCCTCAGCCTAGACTTGCATTCTTCACACTGGAGCATCCTCGAAAACTGGATTTAGAGTGAAACACCATGGAAACATTAGTATTAAATGAGATTTGGTTTGTCACTGAATTCAGTAAAGAAGTCTGGGAGGTCCCCAACAGCAAACTGCTTCAGTCAAGAGTCTAAGGATGAATATGAGAGTCACACTTAACAGTCGTCTTCAAAAATCATATTACCACAAACAGCAGTCACTGGCAACCAGTTTATCCAAAATTAATTTTTAAACATCTTTTCTTCCTATCTTGGCCAAGAAAGCAAAACAGCATTTATGAACTAAACTTCCCCCCGCCCCCAACACACACACACACACACACACACACACACACACACACATCTGTCCAAGGGGGTAAGGGAAACTCCTGCCCTCCCCCACAACATCATCCCCCTCAAGCCACCATCTCCTACTCCCCAACACCAGCAGGGGTGGGAGAGATCCCTGCATCCCCCACAATATCAAGCTTTTGGGCAATCAGTCACCAGCCACTTATTCCCCAGCCTGACAGAAGGATAGGAGTGGGCAAAGAAAGGTGCTCATACTGACCTCACCAATAGAGTCTTGGGTCCGGAAGATCTCTGTCAATTGCCTTCTGGCAGGCTCTACTCACAAAACCCCAAAGAAGGCCACTGAGCCAAACAGAGGAAAACAGTCTGTTTTATCTGTCATGCACATGTCCTCCCAAGACACAGCCTGTGTCAACTTCCATGAAACTCACAGTTTTACATTTAAAAGGATTAAAACTTTTGAAGGAAAACACATTTTATTTTAAAAAGAAAAGGCAGCAATGGTGCCTGAGCTACTGTTAACCTGTTAACCCTAGAGATAGCAGTTGTAAGGTTACAGTTTTGTTATCTATGTGTGTGCAGCACTTACTCTGACCTATCTGCTATCTATTACTTTGGTCTAAGAGCGGACATAGCCAAGTTTTCATTGCTTATAATCTATAAAACTCTTCCCAGGTACTGGAAACCTTTCTAAGATGAAGAAAAATTCCTTTTAAAACAACCTGAAGAGAGTGCAGATTCTGACATGGCTACGCTTGGGCCAGCTTTGTATGCACCCTTGGAAGTCTCAGGAATTCTGTACTTTTGCCTGGGATGCGCTTGCCCCAGATGTAAGCAGGCTTACCCCCTCAGCCACACCCATAGCTGGACGGTCCCTTCTTACTTATGACTTCAGGGCCTCCCTACTTCACACTAGAACATATGTTGACACACACATGCACACTGAGTACACACACACCACTCCTGCCTCTCTTCCCCCCTATCCTTATTAGATATATGCACACGGGCATTTTACAATTACAGAGCTTACTGTTTTTCTCCCACTGAGCCAAGCCCCAGATGACAGATTTCAGCTGTTTCCTTTTCTGCCTTCCAGTCAATGGTGATTGCTGGTCTCTGTGACTAAGACAAGGCCTAGAACAGGAACTCCACAAGGTCCGAGGCTTCCTTGGCAGAATACAGCCCACTGGCCTAACTAACCAGGGCTAGTCTGTGTGAAATAGCTAGTCAACAAAAGAGGATGTGAAAAGTTTTCATTAACTAGTACAGGGAACAAGAGGGCTAAACCACTTGAAAATAAGAATTGAAAGGTTTCAGATACTTGTCATAGACAGGCTGCCCACTTCAAGGAAATTAGACAGAGGTTCTATAATACTCTAGCTTAAAAAATATATAAATACTCTTCTGTTCTTGCCTGGTGTTTATCTAGGGGCTTCCAGGGAGGCTGTTATACAGTGTAATAGAGAATGAGACTAAATATGGATTTTCTTCACCACCATTAGCCATCTTTGTTAGCTACTTTAAAGACACATGAAGACCGGTGGATTACACAGCTCTCACATGATACGCACCAGCATAGCCTCGGGTGAGTGTGGATAGCATCCACCCAACACCAGGCGAATGCATTTATGCTATTATCCACACAGAAGACTGTCACTACAAGTGGGTTATGGAAGGATATTTAAGCATATGGGAGAAATGCATGCATTGTACTGGGTAAAATAAATATGAAAGATTTTATATGCAACGATGATTTTAATTTTGTATCTTATTTTTAAAGGCATACATATTCACAGAAATAAGAATAGAAGCCTCTGCACCAAAATATTACCAGTGGCAACTTCTGAGTAGTGTTTTTTAATTTTCTTTTTATTTTGTTTCCTGGTAGTATAAGAAAAGGACTCTTTATGTAGCCCTGACTATCCTGGAACTGGCTATATAGACCAGGCTAGCCTTAAAATCAGAGACCCACCTGCTCCTGCCTCCTGAGTACAGGGAATAAAGAGTGTGTGCCACAACAGTTTTTCACTGTTTATTTAAGACATGCAGGGCAGATTTTTATATAGAATCAGATTAGGAGTAAAACCCTGAGGCTGAGGGCGTGGGGAGGCATGTCTCTCTTCATGGCACCAGACAAGCATAGCCTGTCTCAAAACAACTAAGTATTAGTAACACAAAACAGAGGAGTGAGAAGATGAGGGACAGGGCCAAAGAGGGACGTTCCACTGTCAGCAAAGACAAGCTAAAATTCTGAAATTTGTATGAGGATGCCAGAACCGTCCTCCTCTGTGGGACGGCGTGGTCAAATTCTAGTCCTAACCTGCTATGTGACACAAGCATGAAAGCAAGCTGACCTGATTGCTGCCGCCATCCAGAGAAACCTACACTGAGGACACAGCTCACAAATAGACACACTTTCCAGCCTAAACCAGAAATGTCCCCCCAATAAGGAAGCAGCAGGCCTGAAAGAAGCCGCCACTTCTCCAAGGAGAATGTTGTCACCATAGCTTCAGAATGCTCTTGTGTGGGTGTGAAATGTGAGGAAATTCTTGTGTATGGCTGCTGCCTTAATGTCATTGCTGTGTGTAGCCAGCGAGGCAGAGTTAACCAGTCTGTGACATCAGACAGATCTAATATCAAGTATGGACTCCTTCATCCTCTAACCACATGATCTCAGGCAAGGTTCCTCATCACTTCAAGCCGAGGCTTGGTTCCTTTCAATGAGTTACCACACCTATTTCCAGGATTTCAGTAAAGAATTTAAATATTTATCAGTGGAACTGAAGGTGTGGCTTGGTGGTGGGATACTTGACTGGCATCAAAGAGGGGCCTAGATTCAATTCCCAGTATGGGGGGTGGGGGGTAGAAGGGAGAAAATGGTTAAAATATGTGTCAGGAAGGATAGCTACTGCTAACTCCTTCACATTCCTAAAGCCTAAGCACATAGACTTTTAAAATCAAGAATTGCCTAATTTTAAACAAACACAACAAAGAGCGGATGTCATGTTCCTAAGTTCCAAGTCTGATTGCTCCAGGACATCTCCTCGAGATCCAAGAATCACTGAGCCCATGCATGGCGTCAGAGTGGATGGCTTGTGGTTTGTTCCCATTTGGTTATAACTACAGTACTGGGTTTTGACCCCAGGGCCTTGCTAAGGCCTCGGTCCCAGATGACCTCAGGTAAAAAGGGTTCAACTGCTGAAATAAGTTTGTGAACTACGTAAGATTTCTAGAAAATATCCCACCCTTTCTTCTCCGGTATCAGCTGTACTAGGTTTACACTGAAAAGGTGAGAATGACAGTAAAAATGACACCAGACACCACAGAAGAGCCTGCAACAGGAATAGAATATATTTTTAATAAGGTCTCATAACAATAATCTCAGCAAAATGATGAAAATAGTTAAAGTTGAAAGTATTAATGTTTAATCCTAATATGCTACAAAGTAAGACTGTTTGAAATAGGAGCAGCACGAATTTTTAAAGTATAGCTGCGCAAGAATTAAATATGTTTTAAAATTCAATCTCAAAAGAAGGAGGCATCACACTGTAATGTTTACAGACAATGAGGTACAGGCAGCCTCAGTGATGACCATGGTAAGTACAAAAGCCAATGGAAACTTATTTGGAGAGCACACATTGACCAAGATCCAACAGGATCAGCTCAGTCCCAGGAGAAGTCACCAGAGGTGTCCAGCCATAAATTCCCTGTTCCCTGTCAAGATCACCTGGTCAGGGTCAAGCTTATCACTGCTGTTTTTTTTTTCCCCCTGTCCCCTCGGGCAACCAGAAGGACTATCTAAGAGGCTGAGTCACAGCTAAGGAGTGACATTCCAGGAAAGAAAACAGTGTGGCCTGTCAGAAGCACTGGCTCCACACCCACCTGATCCTGACTCAGGACATCCAGGTAGGATTTGGCAGGCTCAGGCTGTGCTCTCACTTGCTGCCTCTGACAGCTACAGTTTCCCATTCAGCAACTGGCTCTTTTACAATGATTCTCATGCACGGAGGTTTCTCAGCCAGGGTCTTGTCAGGTGTTAAGTCTCCAAGCCAGACAATATGGTGCATCCCTATGAACCCAAAGGTGACCTCAGACCATGGAAACAGTTTAAGATTAACTTTGAGATAACATCCTAAGATCCCAAAGCTAACCCTAACCTTAAGCATGCAGGAGGCTGGCTCAATTACAGTAACAGCGTTGTGATGATAAACAACTTGAAAAATAGCTGCAGTGGCCCCTCCCCCACACTTTACTTCTTATGTCTCAGCTTTTTGATTTTGTACTTCCTTTGTTTTTATTATCATAAAACACATAGAATTCCTTTTTTTCTTAATTAAAAACCAAATCCTTGCGGTAGTTTAAATGAGACCGGCTCTCACAGGCTCATATAATTCAATATCAGGTCTCTAATTGGCAGAACTGCTTTAAGAAGGATTAGGAGGTGTGGCCTTGTTGGAGCTGTGTCACAAGGGTGTACTTTGTGGTTGGTTTCAAGAGCCCATGCCAGGCCCAGTCTCTCTAAATCTGCCTCCAACTTGAAGAAAAAAATGTAAGCTGTCAGCTACCATTTCAGCAGTCATGTCTGCCTACCTACACATGTTCCCAGAAACTGTAAGCAAGCCCCAAGCAAATGCTTTCTTTTATGAGTTGCCTTAGTCATGGTCTGCACAGCCACAGCACAGTCACTGAAACACTCAGCCTCCCTCTTCCCTTTTTCCTCCTATTCTATGATCTATAAGGCTCTCAATCTTTTTGAGGCTCACCTAAAACCTACAGTGAAACTCAAGGCCATTCTAAGCCTCAATCTCAAATTATCAAGAAGCCATTCCTGAACACAGCAACAAGGCTTAACTCTCCCCTCCTCTCTGTGGTGCAGGAGCTAGAATCCAGAGCTTCACAGATACTAGGCAGGCGTGGGACTGCCGAATCACACCCACACGTACTGTGAATAAACAGCTCAAAGGACCAAGAAGCTCCACTTTGGATACTTGTATGGTCTTTTAAGAGACTGTATTTGGCCCAACATGGCAGAGTATACCTTTACTCCCAGGACTTGTGGGAAAGAGACAGGTAGATTTCTTTAAGTTCAAGGCCAGCTTGCTGTGCATAGCAAGTTCCAGGGCAGCAAAGGCAATACAAAAAAAAAAAAAAAAGAAGAAGAAAAAAGAAAAAAGACAAAGAAAAAAGAAATCATGTTCCACCTGCAATAACTAAAAACACTCACCAAAAAAAAAGCAGCCATCTCAACTAACTATACGAGACAAAAATTTTAAAACCTAGACCCCTCTTGGCACTGTAAAAGTATTCAGTTAAAGCTTCGTGGTAATGTAGAGACATCCATTTACATGATATTAAACCATACCACCTCTAAATAAAAGCAACAAACAACCTATAAATCCAAAGTCCCATGGATTTGTCTCAACAAAAAGGAAATAGTACATTCAAATTTCCACCAAGCCTCACCTTGCTTTATATGACAGAAGTCTCAGTTTACCTTGATATTGAAATACTACTTGGAGAGTAAGTTTGCTAGTGTTTGCTCCGAGTACTAGTGCACCAGTCACCTGTCAAGGTTACCAAAAAGAAGCAGAGAGGCTGGGGATGAAGCAGCAGGACAGAGCACTGCCAGGCATGCCTAAGGTCCTGGGACTCAGTTCCCAGCACCACAAGATGAAGTACAAAATAAGTAAATAAAATAGATGGAAAAGAAGTGGATTTGTAAGTTATTTCTGGAGTAGCTCTTTTAAGACTTTCAAATGTGACTTTTAAAAGCCATAGTTTGAGATTGTAGGTGGCTGTTACAGCTGACCCCTTCCCTCCAGGTCTCCATCAAAATGACAGTGTATCAAGATAGTGACAATCCATACAGTCAGAAGCCCCGGAAGCCATGCCACAGAAGATGAGGGACACCAGGGGCATTGTGCTGTGGATGCTGGTAGGGCAGAGTGACAATAGAGACTGAGGAGCCGAGGTACAGCCATCGAGGGTTCCCTCGGGACTGAGGACAGGAGACCAAAAGAGCAGCCAGCCTAAAAATCTACAGAGAGAATGTCTGGATTCTTACCTTCTATCATTTACAAAATTAAGTCAAAATGGATTCGAGCTGTAAAAAGTAAAATTTGAAACTAAAATTCCTAGGAGAGAATGCAAGCACAAAACTTCATGGCAAGCCATTTGCCATTGGAGTTCATGGATATGACCCCAAGAGCCCAGGCAACAAAAGCAAAGCATACCAGGATTAAATGGCAAGGGACCAATCAATAGAGTGAATGATGAACTGCATTTGCAAACCACACATCTGAAAGGAATGGACAGCCACATGTAAAGATCTCTTAGCATGCAACACCAAAACCCCAAATAACCAAAAATCTGCAATGCACAACGCACTTGCACAGACTCTCCTTGAGTGATAAGCAAATGGTCAACTATACATGAATGGATGTTCATCACTAAGCATCAAGAGAAGCAAGACAAAAGCACAGGCAGATACACGCCCTCCCACACATAAGAATGGCCATTAACAAAACCGGACAAGTGATGACAAGTGTCACCTGACTTTTGTACTGTTCCCTGGATTGCTTTTTCTTTCACCTTTCTACACCCCTCTTCTTCTTCCCTTTCAGCCCCCTAACACCAGGTAGGACAGAAAGAAGGCTAGAAGGAAAAGGGGACGGCCATGCTGATAGATTACTTCCTGCTGATTAGGGGCACTGAGTTCCTTGGGGGAAGTTTGATCTTCAATATGAGGATATCTCATTTCTTTTTATCTCTTTGTATCTGCTTACTTGACAAACGGCAACGAACCACACCAATAGCATCCAATCACCACCAGCCAACCAGCAGCCAGCTCCTTTATCAGGTCTCTAGCAACTATATATCCCCTGAAAAGTTCCCAGTATTCCATAAGTCATACACTCATAAAAACTATCTGCAGTTGTCAAAACCATGCCCCTGCTAGAGCATGAGGCAAATCATAGCTGTTGTGGGCAGTCTGAAGCAGCCACACATTCCATGCCTGGGATTAAAACAACATTCTTATATTGCTGTATCTTTAAAGAAACCAAATTTCTCACTTCAGACAAGAATGTGGAGAAACTGGAACCCTTGTAAACTCTTAGAAATGTAAAATATTACAACTAGTATACAGAACACACATATAATTCCTCAAAAAACATTAAACAGAAAACTACCATATAATCTAGTAATTCCATTTATGGGATATATCAGAAAGGACTGAAAACAGGGTTTTGAAGAGATATTTGCTTACCTATATTTACTGTGGCTATTTTAACAATAGCCAAAAATAGAAGTCACCATATTCTATGTCCACTACTAAATAAATGGATAAGGAATGCCTGGTTGTATAACCAAGGGAATAGTATTCAATCCTTAAAAAGAAGATTCTATTACGTGCTGCTACATGCATGAATGGTCAGGTTATTAGAGAGCAAGCCACCTCAAAGAAACTCAGCAGATTCCATTAATAAGACTTAAAGAGAAAGGGGCTGGGAAAAGAGAGAAAGACCTGTTACTCCACAGTTAAGTTATAATTTACCAAGAGGAAAAAAGTCTCTGGACCTCTTATGAAACAAGATGCATATTAACATTACCTATCTCATATTAAACATGATCAATAGAGGTAAAGGATGTGATTGTTTCTTTTAATCACAATAAAAGGGGAATGGGGAGATTATCCTGAATTATCTAAATGTAATCACCAAGCTCTGAGAAATCAAAAAGGACAGGCAGAGAAGCATGCTGGTCAGAATCGCGTAGTGAAGGAAATGGGGGATCCACAGAAGACTCATCAGACTGAATGGCTAAGTGAAAAACTCCAAAGTCAGAGAAAGAGAGGGGTGGAGGGAGAGAGGGAAGGAGGGAAAGAGGGAGGGAAAGGGAGAGGAGGGAGAAAAGAGGGAAAGGAGAGAGGGAAAGTGGAGGGGAGTGCTCGGTCAAGGATTTCAGAAATTCAGAATGGCTGGGACCATGTCATCAAACATCACAGAGTTCAGTCAAAACTATGTATGGTCATAACTTGGCAAAAGTATTTAAATGCAATCTATAACATGATTGCATTAAGACAAATGGAGATCTGGGCATAATGATACATATCTAATAATCCTAGAGGCTGAGGGATAAGGACTCTTGAGTTTGAGGCCAGTGTGAGCCTACAGTCCCTCCTCACCTCTAATGGAAGAAAAGGATAAAAGAAGGTGGCAGAAGAAGAGAAAGAAAAGAAAAAGTGGGTGGACATAGAGAAACAGGAAGGGAAAGTGAACCCTAACAGCCAAGGGTCATCTTTAAGTCTTCAACAGGAAGTAAGACAGAAATCTAAATTTTTTTTTTAAAGAAAATGACACTTAAAGCATTTTCTATGTTTTAAAACAGATACATGAATTCCAGAAAATACAACCAAAAGAGCTGAAAGAGTCTACCTTTATTCAAAGGGGCCACAGGAAACTATTTACCAATTGTGCTGGACAGTTTATATCAACTTGACATAAGCTAACGTGATCTCAGAGGAAGGAACCTTAAATAAGAAAATGCCTTCATAAGATCAGACTCTAGGTAAGCCTGGAAAGCACATTCTTAATTACTGACTGATGAGAGAGAGGCCAGCTCACAGTGGGTGGGGCCATCTCTAGGCTGGTGGTCCTGGGTTCTATAAGAAAGCAAGCTGAACAAGCCATGGAAAGCAATCAAGTAAGCATCACCTCTCCATGGCCTAAGCATCAGGTCCTGCCTCCAGAATCCTGCCCTGTTTGCGTTCCTGTCCTGACTTCCCTAGACTATGAACAGTGACATGGAAGTGTAAGCTGAGATAAACTCATTCCTCACCAAGTTGCTTTGGTTATGGAGTTTTATCACAGCACAGTGACCCTAACTAAGACACCAATGTGTACGCAACTGCTTGAAAAGTAAAATGAGCAAGGAAACAAGAGGGAAGAAATACTAAGCACACAAAAGCAGTTACAGAAACTGCTCCCAATGAAGGCCCTCAATGCTCAATGAAGCCAGCAACTCTCCTGACATTACACAAACAGACGTTTGCAGTTTGGATTCAAGTTTTGGGGGCCAGCACCATACAAAAAACCCAAAAAGTCTGGACGACAAACAACTAACCTGTTATACCATGCAGTGAGAAGGGCAGCCAACAATCTGAGACACAATTCTCACAATGGAAAGTCTGATGTGATTCATGTCATTAAATACCTGGAAGAAAATTACTCTGGGCTAGACAAAAGTAATACTTACGTTCTATTTTGAATAAGTAAGTGCATGTTCAATATACATTTACAACTAAATTAATTAAGTGGAATGCGTTTACTGCTAAATCTCTATAATCTTTATATATGCAAGTTGGCCATGATCATTACTTAAGATTTCTCTGAAGACAGAAAATAGACACTAGAGCACAAAAGAATGAAACATCCATTTACCTCAACCATGCTGTTACTTTTCTTCATCAGTCTTTCTTCCAGTCTAGGAGAAAATAAGTAAATTAAAGTACATATACAGTACATAATTAAAGCTTCTTATAATAAGCTGCTTATAATAATAATGAATAATAATAATAATAATAATAATAATAATAATAAAAAGAGACAAGGCCATTACAACCCTACTATATGTCCACTTCATTACTACCCCTCCTAACAAACAGTCCACTGGTCATTACTACCCTCCATTATCTGTCCAGTAAGAAATAGATTTTCTTTCCCGCCTGGCAGCTTCCTCTTGGTTTTCCTGGTGGAGACATACACCTGCAATTGGGCAACAAGCAGAGCAAGCCCATGCCTGGAGCTAGGAAAGGCTGTGCACCAGGACCACCTGAGGGTACATCCTCAGATTCCCAATCCTGTACCTTAATGGCACATCCCCCTTTCATTTAGATTAACTGCTAGCTTACTATAGAAATAGATACAGTGGGAGAGCAGTTTTCAACCCATAGTGATTAGAACTCTGGCATAAAAGGATAGCAAGCTGTTTGTGTTTTCCTTTTAATCGCAATACAATCAAATGCAGCTAAGTGAGGTAAGTAAGGGGCACACAGAGGTGTGTGATCAAAACTCCTGCACAGAGCCATGAACCCACTGAACAAAAGGCTTCATCCCATTTCCTCAAAGGTTATCTCAACTAAATAAAGCATGATCCTTTCATCATGTGCGTGTAATAACATACAAAATACATACATGTGAGTCAATGTACTGAATAAAAAAGAAAATGATATCTTTCATGAAAAAAGAAAAATGGCAGGCAAGTCCAGGACACACGCTTATTTTTAATCCAACACTCAGGAAATGAAGTAGAAGTGTTGAGTCTGGGGTCAGCCTGGGCAACAGAGTGAGTTCAAGACCAACCTGACCAACTGAGGCCCTGTCTCAAAATAAATACATTAAATAAACTGCATTTTAAAAATAATGCACATTTGAATTACTCTCATACACAGAAACAGAAAAAACAAACACTCTAACTTTGACCACCACACATTGGTTCTGCCTGGAGGCAAAGCTACTTGAGATCATTATTATTCAGGGAGAATGAGAATCCCTATAACTGGATCAAAATAAAACATTTTAAGGTCACAAAAAGGAAATGGTAGTTGGCTGATAGCTAATACTATTTATGAAGATACTGTCATGTTGGTGATGAAAGCACTTCGGCTAGTGGGCTGTCAATGGCAAAGTCTCCAGAGACTACAGGTCAGGGAAGTTGTTCTGACAGACAAGCAGGGAAAGGGTCTTCCTATTACTAAGCAAGACTCTATGAAGGTAACAGGCAGAGAAAGAGGAAGAAGGAAGAAGGAAGAAAGGAGACTGCCAAAGGGAGTTTCATTTCCTCTCTACAGATATACAAACAACTCAATAAAATGAAGCTAGCCTAACCAGTATGTGGTGGAAGTTAGACCAAGTTACTAATGCGCCGCCCGATATGGTCTGCCAATTCCCAGAGCAAAGGTCTGGCTTTTGTCCCCTCCCAGCCACAGAAACCAAGAGTCTCACAACAGTGCTACAGGTGCTATAAACAAAGGAACATGTTCACAGGAAAGAAGCTGTGGAATTGGATATAGGATCTTATGTGTTGTTCCTGCCCAAGAGTCACTAAAATCAGGAGACACATCATTCAGAGTCCAGCACTTACAAATTACCCAATGGTTATCTCCGTAAAGCAGACACTTACCACTCTGTACCCCAGAGAAGAACCTTCAAAAGAAACCTTTTATATCCCAACCTGTACTTCAGAAACCTGCTAAGTGGCCTTATTACTCTGTAATGAGAGACATCAGAAGAGCACAGTAACCCTCACAGGCAGCTGCTGACGAACAGTTACCCGGAGAACAACAGCATGCCAAGCTTCTGTGAATATTTCCTTTTGATAATAAGTAATTTCAAAAAACAGGGTCAAAACAGGAACACAGTTCGAAAAGGGAAGTTTCTATTATGCCACTTGAGAAAAAAAATAGTAACTACTTGTTAAAGACAGTTTGTGAGGTAGCCAAGATAGGTGTTTTAAAAGGTCTTCCTGCATCCTCCATGATAAATACGAAATTGTACCTCAACTCCAATTGCAGTTTGTCACATGCCCTTACGTTCCATCCCTGCAAGAACTAGGTAGGATGCTGAAGGGAGCCGAGAAACCTCAGTCTAATCAGTTTAGTAGACAGGACACAGCTCAGAGGCTGCATACCTTCTCCACTGTCCAAGTCAAGTGTGCTGGACCACTTGGGCTATAACGCTGGCCACGGCAGTGCTAGCTTCATGATGAGCAACCCATCCTCTGAGTCTGTCCCAAGCCATTCACTAACACTCCCATCTCCAGTTCCAATTTATGTGGACTCTGATCTTAAGAAGGCATGTTAGCATCTCTTCCTTCTATGAAATGGTAATAAGGGTCTTGTTAGCCAGGAGCTTGAGAACAGGAAGCAAAAGGAGGCTTGGAAACACACCTTATAAAGGAGCTGAACTGGGAAAGCAGTGTGTGCGCCCTGGGAGCCTCCTTGTGTGGCGGTACTCAGCATAGAGAAAGCACAGTCAAAGCTGCGGGCTTGCTTTTGCAGTGGAGGTGTTCTGTGAAGACACAAGTCCTTTCTGGGACTAGACATGCATGGCAACTAACAAACAAGTGTGGACCAAGGTCTATAAAGTGGAAGTCCCCAATTATCCTTGCAGCTAAGTCTTTAAACATTTAATTGGGTTCCAATTAAAAAGGGAAACTAAATAAGACCTGAACAACAATGACACCAATAGACAGACCAATAGGGAGGGCAAAGGCTCACGATGCCTCAACCCTAGAAAATGAATTACAGACAACTGGGGACAGCTGAGAGCAGAGAAAAGGTCTTCCTGAGGGAACAGCCCCATAAGTGGTCATCCAGCACCAAGTGGTCAGTCCTAAGATCATATACACACAGATAACATTACACAGAATGAACATGTGTGTGTAAACAATGGAAGAAAAGGAGATCATGGCCTTGAGGGTGACCCTGGATGGGGAGATCCCATGAGGGGGGTTGGAAGGAAGGAAAGGAAAAATGTAATTATAATTCAAAGAAAATACATTTTTTAAAGTAAGATAAGAATTGGTCTAAACACAAACCCAGTGTCAGGCAGAAAAATTTGGGGGGTGGGGTGGGGGGTGTCTCCTGTTCCTTAGAGCCTGGTACGGCCATACTTAAAGGCTGCACTGGCTATCTCCTGATCTACATTTGTAAGGGCTAGCCCTTTCAAATCTCGTTCATCAGGAATGTAACAGTGTTTTTTGTTTACTGGGATTTTTGGTTTCTTGGTTTGTTTGTTTGTTTGTTTGTTTGCTTTTGCACAGTGGCAATCTGATTGGCCCACTGTTGGTCAGCTATTGACAGGCAATGGCTGCTCAGAAGCAGCCTGAGACACAGCGGGTCCTCTTGTGTTGCAACTATGCACCAAGCACACATGGTGTGGAAACTGCATCATGCATGCTTTGTTTCTGAAGCCTGATACAAGCCCATCATAGTTCAGTTATTTGTTCCTGGAGGGAGATGATGTACAATTAAACATGAATAATATAGGAAGACCAGTAATAGCATAAAAGTAATTTAAATACATTTTCCCATTAGGACTACATTTTATTAGAATAACAACAACCCTGAAAAGGCTTTCTAACAAACAGTACATTGTGCAAATTAAGAGTTTGGTTTTAAAGAATAAAGAGGCTTGGAAAAACAGCCTCTACATCCCTGCTATCTCTTGTAAGGTGCTGAAATGTGTCAGGCATAGTCTCTGGTTCTGGGGGCTAAAACGTATAGTTTCTCTCTAGAACAATGGTCCTCAATCCTCCTATTGCTACCACCTTTTAATACACTTCTTCATGTTCTGGTGACCCCAACCATAAAATTTATTTTCATTGTTAATTCATTACTGTAGTTTCCCTACAGTAATGAATTATAATGGAAATAACTGATATGCAGGATATCTGATTTGCAACCCCCAAATAGGTTGAGACCCACAGTGCTAGCCCCATTCAAAGGCTTTCTGCTGTCAGCTCCTAGAGCTGGTGCCAGGCTGCTTCTGAGGGAGAGCTTTCCAATGTCCTCAAGGAGTCCTTCATCTCCCCTTCAGTGCATCGCCCTGGGTGTGAGAGACTGACCAAGAGACCACGCAAGGGGTTGAATTGGGTGTGTGCTCTCAACGTGAAACGTGTAGAATTCTCAGAATGCCAGGAGTGTGCTCTTCTCTGAGGGGCTCAGCTGGCTTGTAAAAGAAAATATGAAACTTCATCAAGAGCTGTGGTGGTTCAGCCCTTCTCAGCTTGCCTCTGACATGGGCTTCCCTTCCTTTTACTCCTCTGTAAAGAACAGCTGACAAGAGGGCTTTGTGAGTAGAGGTACCCTAGGAGGAAGACAGTGTTATAAATTGTAATCTGCAAAATGAGAGAGACGAGGGAGACAATTTGGGGCTGGGGACCGAGGTGGGGGACAGAGGGTCAGGGTGGGGCATGTATTCCAGAGAGAAGAAACACTGCAAGCCTAAGGAAAGAGAAAACGCAACTATGCTCCATGAAAGGGTAAAGTAAATGTTACTGAATGAGACAGAATTGTCAAGAGCCTGCAAACAATGCAGTTTGGGGTGTGACCCCAGAGCAATCCTTTCTGCCAAGAGTGACCAAGTTCCAGGAAAGAAAGGCATGTCGTCATTCCCCTGGGCTAAGGGTAGAGTTTCACAGAGATGACAGCTGACACCACTGAGGTAAGTGGACATCAGCAAACACAACTGTTCCCTGTTGCAGGCCTCATCCAGACCCACAAGCTAAGCCTAAGGGGCCAAATACTCCTGTGGTTCACTGATGGGAACTACATATGGGACAACCAACAGGATCTTCTTGAACAAAAAAAATACACTTCTCATGTTCCAGGACCAACTATGAATGACCATTGCCCAGGAAGATGACATCAGGCAACACCAAATACCATGCTCTAAAGTAGTCACAGTACGATTAAACAAAAGGACATCACAAGTGAAGTTAGTGGTCTGCTACTTTATTCCAAAAGGATTTGCCTAATAAACACAAGGACATTTGGTCAGACATGTAAGTTTGACCCAGCTACCAAGAGTCCAACATAATTTGGCTGAGAACTGCAACATTCAACTTGCCTCATAGAATCTTTAACATGTTCTGGGTTGTTTTGTTGGAATGTCTATCCACAATCTCAAAGGGGATTGTTTGTCAACACTGGCCTTTCCAGAAAGACAAACCTCAATCCCTGTGTTGCCACTTGAAGGCTGAGTATGCCTCTGGTTCCTATAGCTTTCACTGAGACATTTATAAGCTGACATGTCAACACCACTTCTTGCTGGAATGACCTCAGCAACATGCCATGCCTCCAGTGTAATGAAAGCAGTTTGAATTGCTTTTAAATCCCTACCCAATGGGGTACCCAAATGACCTTCTTCAATTTGCTGAATCGGAGTTTCTTATGGGCAAGAGTCACACTACCTCCGTGCTTAAAATGCAATGGACTCTGGTCAGCACCTGGTGAATGCCTACAAGTGGCTCTATGCTACCAAGTTATATTAAACCAAACCAAGTTTCTCAGTTCACTGGTGAAACTACCTTATGTTTCAAAACCCGTATTGTTCTGTGACTATCCTTTCAGGTCCCTGTAACAACACCTCTCTCTTTTCTGGCCTAGCAAAAATGATAGAAATAACTCACAGTGATAGAGAAATTCCCTATGTAATCATATTTGGTCTTGATTACTTTTAACTAAACTATTATATGTGTATCATGTAAATTTAAATTTAGGCCATTAATTACCTGCATATTATATCTGAATATTAGTCTATTTTATAGTTCTCCTTAACAAGAAATAAGATTTAAAACAGTTAATTCTTTGGATTCTCTACACCAACTCTTATCTATTACAGTCTAAGCAGCTTTCATTTATAATTAGTGACACTATCTCTCTTGCCAGAAAGTCCCATGAACACAGATTATATCATGCCCAAATAGCCCGTATATAGTCCAACAACTTAATAACAGTCTTAGAAACAAATCTAAGAGCCTGGCCTTTTGAAGCCAAGTTCTTTTAAGACATGGAGAAGAATAGGTATTTACCGGAAATTAAAGAGAACAATGTGGATCTGGTAATTTAAAATACTTTTGAAATACTGTGAGGGAACATCTTCAAAAGAAAATTCCACATGAATTATCAAGCCAAGCTACCATAATAAACTGTGCCAATGACACACACGTAAAACTGTGTTCCTTAAAGAGGCAAAAATAGCAAACAAATAAGAATGTAAAATCAACTAACACTTCCAGTGCAGTCCAAACAATGTTAAAATCAACGGCTGAGAGGATTATCTCAGGGTCCCAGCTCGTGTTTACAGGTTCAGTCCTGGGCACTGCCCTTTCTTTCTTCAAGTCCCACCCCATAGAAGTGTGTGTGTGTGTGTGTGTGTGTTGTGTAAAATTCACTTCCAAGGCAGATTAAGAAAATGTTTTAAACCAGAATCGACTAACTTCCTCAGGTAGCACGTGGGGCATGTCTTCATCTACTCCTGCTGGGGAGTTCTGCTCTGCCCTCAGGCCCAGATGTCTCTCAACTGCCATTTCTGCACTGCCTGATACAACCCCATACACAGACATAGCTGACTGAACCCGAAAAAACTCTTGACTCAAAAAGAGTAATTTATGAACTGGCCAAGAGCTGTGGTTTGCATTTATTACATAAATGATGGGTTCCGCCACTCTCTACCTCAGTGCAAGCAAGCCTACCAGAAGCTAGAGGCATGGTGAAAGGTCAGGAGGAACAGTTAATGCCACGAACCTTAACAATCTGCTCTTGGCCTGGGACTCTCAGATCTGCATCCTTACATCCTAATCTTTCTTAAGGTAAAGCACAAGATGTCTTTTGCAACCAAGAAAATATCCAAAATACACACAGTTCATGATGTTAGATTTTTATGGAAAGATTGACTAGTGCTGCATTAACTACAGTTGTTGTCCTTTAGACTAATTGGAAAAAACACCTTACACTGCTTAGGTCAAGTTTTTAAAGAAATATAGCTTTCTTACTTTCAGTGTCTCTCCTTTGTGTGTCAGATTACTCATTTATAAAATCAAGACGCTCTATGTGAAGGGCTCAAAATTCTCTTGACTGACTTACAGTCTCCATAAGGCCGGGCTTGGATATATCAATCCTCTTGCCAGACAAAGGGACACAAACAGTGTTTATCCAACTAGAAAGCATTCTCTCCTCCGAGGCTGCCACATGGTAATATTCTCGTCCTTCTAACTTCACAATTACAACTGAAAGATTTGTCTATACCAACTCTTAAAATGGCTCAGTTCAAAGACCTTCTCAATTTTAGTTATTTGTAAATAAATTTTTCATAGTATTTAATTTTTCCCCACTTGAACTGTATTATCCTCAGTGCCTCTCTTAAACAAGCTAGTAAGTTCACAGAACTTTATCTGATTATTACCAGAAATACCTGAGTCAGAACGGAGCTCAGCCTTGGCTACAGCACTTTTAGCACTCTGCTTTGTGGGGTAAAGGGAATGGTCACAACAACGGAATCCTACAGATAGGTCTATCCTTGTCCAGGCTTCAATGCAAATGAAAAGAGCAGCTAGATCAGACCCTAAATCTATAATTATTCAATGAATGAAACTAGTCAAAAACATTTTAACTGATGTCAGGAACAATTGTCTAAGACTTGAAAATGAATCAGAGAGACTTAGGCTTCCTTTGAATGCTGCCCTAGACACTAAGTAGAGCAACCTCTGGGATTGTCTGAATCAGTAAGGCTGTACTACTTCACTGGTGATGATGCTAAGTGATTCTTTCCCACGGAATTACAAATAAATTTTGTCTGCTAGAGATGCCTGGAAGAAAAATAACCCCAAACATAAGAGAGTGTTTTGTTCTCTAGTTCCTCGGAGTCTCATAATTTCCACATTACCTAAGCTGAATACAATTGGAACAGCCTCTTAGAAGTGGCTTTTGCTGAAAAAGCAGCGACTCCACTTGAGTCCACAAGTACCTACACCAAGGATGGAAGCTTGACATCTGGGCCTCGAGTGTGTGTTTGGTGTCTCCTTTACTTTGGCTGAAAAGCTAGAGACAGACCATTGTCCTTAACCTTTCTTCGAGTCCTCTCGGGTCCTGGATAGCAGAACCTTGAATGACAGGCACCTCCTTACTCCAGAGGGGAGCAATTATCCCTGGCAGTGAGCCTCCATCAAGGCCTAGCTCTGGAGTAGGACTGGTCACCTTGCAAAAAACAGACGGTCCTTTCATACAAAGATGGCAACAAGCACATCTTGACAGCACCTTGCAGAGCCAGAGCTCAGACAGCTACCAAACAGACCACATCCTGACCAGAACTGTTTATTTATGCATACCTGTTACCCCGGCCTCCACTTCTTCCTCCATTTAAACCCAAAGCTCACATCAGCACTCTTAAGACTCAGGGTTACTGGACCCCTTTTACTAGTTTCTCTTCCCAACTCGACCACAGTAAATGAATCTTTCCCCATGTGTCACAGTCATTTATATCTTTATTAAATTTCATTTAACATGTCATTTAAATGTTATGACAAAGGCCATTTACAAAAAGAAGGAATTTAATTAGGGGTTTGTTTATATGTTTCAGGGACTTAGTCATTATCATCATGGCAGAGGACGAACAGCATGCAGGCAGGTGTGATGCTCGAGAAATGACTGATACCTCCATTCTGATCAGCATGTATGCAGAGGCATGGCATGGGCTTTTGAAACTTCTTCCAACAAGGCCACACATCCTCCAACAAGGCCACACCTTCTAATCCTTGTAATCCTTTCAAATAGGTCCACTCTCTGGTCACCAAGCACTCAAATATATGAGCCTATGTGGGACATTTTTATTCAAACCACATATTCCATTTTAAAACATACTTCATTGTAACATCTAGAAAATATTTACTATAGTTCTTAGCAAGTGGTCAACTATAATCCATCAGATTATAAATAACTGCCCTATGCTATTTGAAAGCCAGATCCTTGCAATTCAGGTGGAGTGAGAGGATGGTAACAAACAAATGCCACCGACATAAACAGTTAAACTAGATTCTTAAACCTACATACATCCATGGGCAACACTGGTGTCCATCCTGCACCAATTGCAGAGGTGTGTTTGAGTGCACATACCACTAATGCTGGTTTTTTTTTTTAAATAAACAACAATCATCTCAGTTTCCAGAGATAAAGGTGTGTGTGTGTGTGTGTGTGTATTTCCACAAGCACAAGTGGAAGCCAGAGGTTTATGTCAAGTGCCCTATTATTCTCTACCTTCCTTTTGGAGATAGCGATTGTCACTAAACCTGGATTCCTGATGTGGATGCTTACAATCCAAACTCAGGTCCTCATGCTTGAACAGCAAGCACTTTACTGACCAGGCCTTCTCCCCCAACCCCTGATAATGCTATCAAATACACAGATAAGATGGTGTGTAAATAAAATCCTGTAATGCACAAATATAATGTGTCAACAAATGTTACGATGTATTAAATGACAGCTAAAATACAGTCAAGTCTACATAATAAAAAGTTAGCTAGAACCCTTAATTAAGAAAGGGGGCATAACTCCTATCTTATACATGAAATAACTACATATCCAAAGTAGCAAAGAAGAGACTTATAGGCAAATGCCAAGACAATCCCTCTCTCTTCCCTTCCCCCATCTGCTTCCACTGAAAGCCTCACAGCCAGCATGAGAGGTGAAGGATAAAACTGTCTGTACCATCTTTGCAGGCACTGGATCAAAATCTTCTAGAGACTGACCTTACAGTTCATTCTTCTTTCACATTTAACCATAATAAAACTGTGACAATGATCACAACAAACCTTTAGGCATACCTACTCAGAAACTCCCTAGCAAGGCAGCAAAGTGTATGTGACTTTTATGTTAACAATAAGTTCTACTGGCTGATAAGCAGAGTTCAGGGCTAGGACAGAGAGATGGATCAGTGATAAGCACTCGGATAGATAGATACTGGTGGAGAATGCAAAGCATGTAGGGCCTCTTTCACAGAGATATGTTCTCATCACTGAGGGACAAAGCCCAGAATCAGGGCCCAATTCTCAGGTTGGCACCTAACCTAAGAGCAGCAAAGGTTGCCAGGCACTCGGGACTTCATGGTGAGAGAGTACCATTCATTTCCTTCCAATGAAGAAAACAAATCTGCATGACTGAATCCTGGTTTCCCCAATTCTTATCCTAAGATGTTCTTCCTACAGGAAAACACTTTCAGATCCTGCCAAGCTTTAAGCTTCTCAAATAAAAATTTGTGATTCTCTGCCTATATCTTGGTAAGCTTTATAAAAGAACTATTACAAGCACAAAAAGGGAAGTGGGGCTAAATAATCCTTCACACAAAGAGGAGTAGGGGGTAGTATTTCTAAGACAGAAAATACATCAACTGAAATACCTAATCCACAAATTTGATGTAAGTCAATGTGATCCCTAAAACTGCACTTATTTAAGGATGTATACAGCACAATCAAAGACTCCTACAAGTAGTGAGTATCCTGAGATTTAAAATAGGGGTTGGTCTATTTTTAAAAGAATGCAATTTAAATATAGCTTTCCTAGGAACAACTTATTCAATCAAACAATTTTAAGGTTCATGCATAGATAAATTGCCCTGTGGCTTACTCTTAAGTTTGGGGAACTAAGGGTTTCATGTTCCTTCTAAATGTTTGCAGAAACCACTTTCATAACAGAGAAGCCTCTTCCTTACCTCTAGGTCTCCAGATGTCAACCATTAGCCACTGAAATCCATTCCTCAGCTGTAGTCACCTTGATTTCTTTACTTCAAAGAGTCTCTGAGCCTTGGCTAATAGACACTATGAATCTCCAATGTTCAAAACAACCATGAAATTAATGTCCTAGAGAAATTGATTCACTTAGCTGGGCTCCTGGGTTCTTTCCACTGGATGCACCTCAGTCTAAAAATAAATGTCTATCCAGTAGGTCGGAGTGGCAGAGTCAGAGAGGCCCTCATCAGGAAGCAGAATCTGAGGGTATAGGAACTACCCAAGAGGGTTTAAGGACTGAACCAAGGGCCTGGTGCATGCTGGGAAGCATCCTGTGGCTGAGTTATATATCCTCAGCCCCAAGAATACTTCATTTACTCATTTATCACCACAAGGTCAGAAGTTTGAGTAACTAATGCAGCAATAACCTTGGTCCCTTAGGAGACTGAGGTTAAAGAAAAACTCCAAACAGGTTTGTTTCTGTAACAATATATTGGACACATAATTGTCTAGATAGCAAAATTATCTAAGCTGGGTTTTCTTTCAGTTTTTCTGAAATGTATGATACTTATTGACATTCTTAGGCACAGAGAAAGTCTGTTTACCAGAAGTAACTTTTAACCCTGTTCCTGTAAAGTCTTCACGACAGTTGTCCAGTGTCCAGTTAGGGTTTTACTGCTGTGACCAGACACCATGATCACAGCAACTCTTACAAGGGAGACATTAATTGGGGCTGGCTTACAGGTTCATTATCATCAAAGTGAGAAGCATGGCAGCACACAGGCAGACATGGCGCTGCAAAGGTAGATGAGAGTTCTACATCTGAATCCTCATACAGTAAGAAGAGAGAGTGACACTGGGCCTGGCCTGAGCACTGGAAACCTCAAAACCCAGCCCAGCCCTAGTGACACACTTCCTCCAGCAAGGCCATACCTACTCAAACATGTCCATACCTCCTACTGTGCAACTATGAGGCCATTTTCATTCAAACCATCACATCCAGTTACCCATGTGAAGCTAACACAAGCAAGTAATCATTTAAACTTATCCTCTACTGAAGATATAGAGACCATACCAAGACTAAACAACAGGCAAAGCTTACACCAAGTCCTCTATGCAACCCACGGCTATAGCTTCCACACAGGAGGAATTCAACAAACTCAGCAGCAAGTGCACCATCTCAGATGATGTTCTGTTCATCACACACAACTCTAGGAACCTTTGGGATTAGGTTATGTTAAGTAATTCAGTTTGCCTTTTAATCCACCTAAATCCTGAGGACGCCTAACTCTCAAACACTTGCATAGGGGAAAACAAAACCAAAACCAAATCTCATATGTAAGTAACCAGTTTGATAATCAATTAACATTTTCTAAAATAGCCACAAACATGCTATTCAGTGCAGTAACCACGTAACTGTCTTGGCAGGAACAAGAGACACTTGTGCCTCCCTTTGGGATACCCAACTACAGAACCAATGGACTCTAAGAAACTGAGACTTCTCTTCAAATCTCATCTGAAGATGAGGAGAGAGCTGAGGCCCTGATGCTAAGCAGCGCAGGAGGCTTATTCCCTGGAGAGAGATGTCACATAGCTCTGACCACTTGGCAGACCACCGTGCCGAAGAGACTGGTGCCAAAGCATTCCCTGACCTGCACGACTAACCTCTTGCCCCCTATTTGAACCTAAGCCTCAGGCAAGGACCCTAAAGATGGACTTGGGAGTGGAGGGGGCAGTGACCTCTTTATTCCTCTTGCCACTGCAGTCACATTCAACCAGTTATTCTTATAGTATCTTTAACTGGACTATGAGGACTGGGGCCAAACATGGCTGACAAGGAGAGCCCAGGTTCACCATAACGGTGGTAAGGATCCCAAATCTTTACCTCTGAAAGATCAAAACTACTCTTTAGAAACAAACGCAGATCAAAAAGAGTTGCCTGAAGCGACTGGGCCACAGGAGGGTGTCCAAGCCTCCAGTTGAGAGGTCCGAGTTGGGTCATCAGACCGCTGCCAACCTGGGTTTTATCTTTGCTCAGAGTCTTAGGTGTTCAATTGAAAGAGCTGGGTAAGAAGCTACCTCATTGAGGATTCTGGATTAAAATGATCTGCATTTACAATTATTCTATCTCAAATTATGAGCACAAGTGGGGTTTGATTAGTGCTGAATAAAGAATTGCTGTTGAAGGCAGTGGGAGTGGGAGCTGATGGGACAAGCTTTGAAATTAAGCAAGGTAAATGTGACCTTCTAAAAGAAGCCATGGGAACTTGGTGGGGCATTCCTAGGGGGCACAGCCATTAGTATCCCCATGAGAATTTAGTGGGCCGGGTCCAGGAAAGCTAATCATCCCATATGTATAGGACAGACATGCCTGTGAGGACCAGGAGGAATCTGGTTTGCAAACATATGGTTTCTTGTTAGTGGTATATCCTTTAATGACCTGCAATTAAGATATTTAACTCTGAAGCCGGGCAGTGGTGGCGCACGCCTTTAATCCCAGCACCTTGGAGGCAGAAGCAGGCCGTTCGAGGCCAGCCTGGTCTACAGAGTGAGTTCCAGGACAGCCAGGACTACACAGAGAAACCCTGTCATGAAAAAAAAAAAAAGATATTTAACTCTGAGCCTCAAGTTCCTTAAAAAAATAAACAGTCTGAATAATGTTACCGACCTAAAACAAAGTCTTATGGCAGTAAACGCATGAAGATACGGAGTGGGGAGGAGAGCAAAGCCCGGCTCTCAGCCCAAGTGTCGTGAATCTTGCTGGATTCTGCTTAACTTCATCAGTTTCTAAATCCATAAGTCCAGCTTCAAAAGCTGAGCTACACAGAAGGGTGGCTCAGAACACAGCAGCTAACATTTAGCATCAGTACAGGGCTAATCATCAGTGGGCACTTCTCTCCAAGTCACAGTGAAGAGCCTGGGCACTTCAGATGACTACATACATCTCAGATTGTGTCTGACAAGAACAATTGATGTCACAGGAGTAGAGTTTATCTATTGGTGATACTGATATTTTAGCAAACTGTCTTTCTAAAAACTTTGCAAGCTGCTAGAAGAAAAAACAAAGCACACGAAGAGCACAAGACAGGACTCCAGAGGTGTCCTCTAATGCAATGCATATCCTAAAGGACTGCGAGACAACCCACAGGCTGTTCGAGTACAGGCAAGTCCACTGGGCTGTCCTCAGGGACCTAGCAGCTGTTTACACCATGACCTGCAGCCACCAAATGCACCAGGTTTGTAAAAGGACCCACATGCCATCATCCCAGCTCTCTCCCTCTCTCAGTTCTCACCTCTGCCTCTCTCTCCCTGCCTCTCTTTCCCTCTCTGCCCTCTCTTTCAGCCTTTATGGCTCTGCTGATGTCCCTACCCCTTCTCCGGGCCCTCATTCATCTCCCCTCCAAAACACAACAAATCCCTTTTATACCAGATCTATTGTAAAAGGAAAAATGGAGTAATTTCTCAGAGCTGTACCTTGGCTCAGGTACCACACCCCACCATGATGGGCGTGCCTCAGAAAGGCAGAGCCCCCAGGACTACTTGTTGTGAGGACTATGCTATTGTGGAGTTTTGATCTGTTCACCCCTCATAATCTATGAGCTGCGTGAAAACTCTAAGGGGTTTCCTGTTCTCAATGGGTGGTGTCATTGGCTCTTATGAGATTATCTTTTTCAAGCATTGCTGCTGGAGCAGACTAATGATTCAACCACCGCCCTCAGAAAGGACTTAGAGAGGTAGACTGTTAGTAGAATTAGGTTGAGATGTTTTTGTTTGTGGCTTTCACACTGAAAATCTAGGGGAACAATTTAAAGTTTAGAAAGGCACACTCTTGATAGTTCAGCCAGGGATTTTTTTTTTTTTAGGTCAAGGAACAAGAACAATGACAGCCTGACTAGTACCAACCCCGACATGCCGCTCTTGCAAAAAAGCTGAGCTGCTGATCAAGGTGATGATTAATTTCTTGTACCCATTTTTTGCCCTCAGCTTTCTGAAATGATTTAACAAAAAACTGTTAATGAGTAGATGTGCACCCTGAGGAGTCAAAGTAAAACTGATTGTTATATAAAAGTTTAGATTTGTAATTCATTTACAATTTTTTATAAGATTACCTGGTTGACCCTTTCTTTGTAATCACAAATTGAGGCCTGCCAGTAGGAGAACTGGCTGAGAAAAAAATTCCTTGCTTCCTTACACTCTGTTAATCTATAACAAGTTATTTAAAACATGAATGTACGTGGGGCCTTGGGAATAATTTGTTTTTCACTAGGAATAAGTAACATTTAATTATGTAAGATTATTAGGAATATGCTGGGTTTTTTGCCATAAACTTGTTGAAATTATTCACTTAAAAGAAAAATAGGATGCAATCACATTGTAATTTTTATATCGCTTGAAAGGTTCTGCCTGGATATATAAGCTGTGGAGAGGAAGTAAAGTTGGAGCCTTGCTTCATCCAGCAAGTGAGTGCGTATGAACCTGTTGTACACGGTCACCGACCCCACATCCTATCCTTGGATCGCTGAACATGCTGTGGGAACTGGTCTCCACCAATGGGAGCTGACACAGAACTCAGTGCCAGAGCAACTGAAATACACAGCCAAAGCCCCAAGGCCCGACCACCTGAGTTCTATTCCTAGTGCTATGTAATTTTTTTTTTTAAGAAAGAAATAAAAAAAGTAAAAACCTGACAGGGATCCTAGGGATAAAAGTATCCCCACTACCTCCACCCTCCTGCCTCTGCTGCAAAGTCCGACTGGTATCAGAGTGAGGTCTGGAGTTCTCACCAAACCTCTCCAGGTTTTATGTTACATGTCAGGAGGGAGGGGAACTCTGGCTCCACTCACACCTATCCCCACAATGTGGCAAGTCTCTGAGAGATGTCCCAATATTCCTTTTTTGAACTTCCCACAGAAGCATCTGTCTAAGGACCCATCTGTACTAGAGTGTGCAGTCCACTTGTCACTTAATTGCTAGCACTCTGCATGGCAGTTCAAATACCTGTAGACTAAGAAGAAAGTGAAGATCCACTCTTTAAAGCAGTGCAATCCACACGGCCCAAGCCCTGTTAAAGCTGGGGGGGGGGGTAACACCAGGGCCTTCTCAGTTCTATCTTAATAAACATTCCCACTCAGAGCTGAATGGAACCCATAAAATTCAGTATAATAAGCCAGAAGGCAAAGCATGTGTTAAGTTGCAGAACCTTCATTTGACAAGACCAGATAACTTTGCAACCAGAAACCTTTTGGTTTCAGGTTTCACTGGTAACCTTAGTGTCTGCTTACCTGTGTGAGGGTGAGCCAAGGGTATGTATGCCTGGCTTTTGCTTTTGCTCTCTAGCTAAGCACACTCAGGGAAATTACCCCAATAACAACTTTCAGGGAAGTCAGCTTCTGAGAGAAATCAACTCACTCTGAACTGAGCAAGATGAGAATGCAGACTCCAAAGACGGTTCTCTAGACGAACATATATATCCTAATGGAGGTGGGGGTTGCAAGCCTTTAATTCCAGCAGAGGCAGAGCCAGTGGGATCTCTGAGTTTGAGGCCAGCCTGGTCTACAAGGTGAGTTCTAGGCCAGCCAGGGCTACATATGAATACCCTGTCTCAAAATAAACAAAACCCCAACATACTCTACACATCAATTTGATTGGCTTATAAGATAGGAACCAAGATGTCTGACAACATCCTGGAAGTGCAGAGGAAGGAACACAGTAGCTGATCAGTCCCCAAAGTAGATAGCCTCATAAACCTCAATATGGTACTGAAAGCCTGGCAGCTCCTGGAGAGCTGTTAGTATTTAGCTCGTGTCAGAAAGTTGCAGACGCAGGGTCTGATGCTGGCTGCGAGGTCAGTGGGGTGTTGTCAAGTACTGTCATCTCAATGTCTACTCCCTTGTTCCTAGATGTAGGAACCTTGGGTACAGAGGAACTATTACCATATATTGGATGCTGTCTTCTGAAGACCCTTGGTCCAGCCCTGTAAGGTACTGCTGTCTCATTTAATACTGCAGCTAATCTTCAAACGGGCCACTATTCTACCAAGCCAGATGCTTCAGGATGAGGGGGGTCACGGCTAAGACCAGTGAATTCCATGGGTATAAGTCCACAGATACAGCTCTTTGACTGTGAACCAAGTCCCTTGGTCAGCAAATGCTTCATGGAAAAGCATGATTCTCCATGCCCATGAACAGTAACCTTCACAGAAGCAATAACACAAAGAAGGCAAATGTATATCCAGAACAAGTGTCTATTCTAGAAAGAACAAAGTGCCACCCTTTCCACAGTGGCAGGCCAGAGAAGCTGGAGTCTGGTGTCAGATCAGCAAAGGTTGGCAGGAGTGCTGACAGACACCACACCTTTGGAAAGCAGTGGCGAAAGCAGTGGCAAAGGCAGGCACAGGCTGCCTCTTCCTAAGGCCTCTATATCTGGACCAACTTTGGAAGGTGTCAGCCCTTTGAGGGTGGCTTCCCTACCCTAACATTCCCCTATGGGAACACTTGAGATAGACACAACTAGAGAGGTTTCCTAGGTGATTCTAAATCTTGCCAAGTTGTCAATCAGGACCAACTATCACACTCACAATCTTGTCCCAGCAATCTGTTAAATGTGCTAGGATAACTATACTTATAAAACAGGATGGTTCTGTGTTTTTTATACTTCAGAGGGAAGAGCTCAAACCCAACCATTTCATCCTTTTTGTCTTTCACATTATTGTTAGTGCAGCAAAAGACACATCTCAAAATCTACCATCTTGAACATTTTTAAATACACAGTTTGTGCATTAAGGAGAGCGACACTATAGCCAGGCATGGTGCCTTTAATCCCAGCACTAGAGAGGCAGAGGCAGGTGGATCTCTGAGTTCAGGCTAGCCTAGTCTACAAATAGCTCCAGGATAGCTGGGGCTATATAAAGAAAATCTGCCCCACTCCCAAAATTATATTTTCATACAATTGTATTAACACATCACCAAAATTTCTCCATCACCCCAATCAGAAATTCTGTTAAGCAACAGTTCCCTAGTTCCCTGCCCCCACCACTGAGCATCATCAGTAAACCACCGTTCCACTGGAAGGTTTTAGAGACTGCATCAAGTAGACAATAGCCTTATTTGTTCCTTTGTGATGGGCTTTCTTTACTTAGCAAATAGCTTTAAGGTCATAGAAGTTATACCATGAGTTGAAATTTTTTTACTATTTATATGTGAATATGTGTAGTATATGTATATGAATAGACTTGTGTGTGTGTGTGTGTGTTTGTGTGTGTCGCTGGGGGGAACCAGTAATCAACTCCAGTGTTACCTCTATCACACACAAACAACTTAGTCTTTGAGACAAAGTCTCTCAATGAACGCAGTGCTCGCCAACTGAATACCTCACCAGCAACCAGGAATCCTCCTGTCTCTGCCTTCCTAGTGCTAAGACTACAGGTGGATATTACAACACCCAGCTCATTTTTTAAACTGATTATTTGTGAATCTCACATCACGCATCCTAATTGTGCTCACATCCCAGTATTCTCACGTCCAACCCCCCTTCTCTGGGACCCCCATCCATAAAAAGCAAGCATGTCCATTTTGTGTCATCTGTATACCCATTGGAGCATGGCTAAATTGCACATGGCCATTGCCCCTAACCCCCACCCCAGAGGATTTATCTTTCTCCACTTGTATCCATGTCAGAAGCCATCAGCAGAGGTGAGCCAGGCATGGCCAGAGAGGGGCAGGCCCAGCTCTCCTGTAAAAGGGTTGGACCAGCTCTCCTGCACCCAACTTTTAACACGACTTTAGGCAACAGCTCAGACCATGGGTTTCAGGGGTCACTAGGGTCACAAACACCTACAGGACCCTTGACCATATCAGACCACTGACCCACTTATGGCCCTCAACAGCTGCACTGGCCACTAATATCCAGCTTTTTAATGTAGGTGCTAAGGATCTAAACCTATGACAAATATAGTAAAGTGCATGGCAAGCACTTTACTAACTGGGGCAACTCCACAACCACAATTTCCTTCTTTTAAAAGCAAAATAAAGTCATTCTACTTTGTGTATAGAGAGTATTCTATTTCTCCATTCATATATCAGTAAATATTTAGGTTTCTTTCAAGTCTTAGCAACCATAAATACTGTTGCTATGAAGATGGATGAGTCTTTAAGGTTCTGTTTGTGATTACTCTGTGTATCTAACCAGGGGTGACATTGCTGGGTCACATGTACTATTTTTCATGTTTTGAGGAACTGTCATACTACTGCTTTCCATGGTAGCGGAGCCATTTCAAATCACCATAAAAACCACAGCAGGGCTCCAATTTTTCCACATCCTCATCAACATACTCATTATTTTCTGTTTTTTTTTTTAAAGACAGCATCTTTAAAACCAATTAATTGAATTCATTTTTTTATCTCATCTATGCAGTTGGCTAAAAATGTCAGAAAACCAGATTTGCATCAATTCTAAATACCTCTTGGGAGACAATTTTAATAAAGTAACTGAGAAGAAAAAAAAGACAGAGAAGGAGAAAAGGGAGGGAAAGGGAGGAGAGCAAGCGCTGGAAACAAACACATACAGACCTGAAACACCCACTTCTGAGGCAAGCATTGTGGTAACCTTTGGTCTTTTTACCTGTACCCAAATGCCTTGTCTTCAGAGCTCTTGGGAGAAGTTACAAAGTCCCACCCAGCACAACATCAGGACCTAATAAGCACTAGGATGCGGGAGGTTCAGATGGTAAGGAGGACAGAGTTTTGTTATTACTGGAAAACCACCAGAACTTACAGAAGGCCTCACACTAGCATTTCAGTACAGACTTATCAACCATTCAGATGATATTGTCTTATATAACTGGGCATCACTTCTCCAGCCTCAAGGATGTCATTATAGTTAATATTAATAGCATATTCACTTTTAAAAATGCAAGAACACAAACATATTCTTTCAAGGAGTAGACAGGGTGTCAGAGCATAAGCAATGGTAACAGCACTAAATTACACCTCTCCACAGTTTGAAAGCAGCAACAAAACCATGCACCTGAGATTATAATTAACCTAGTTCTACAGCCAAGGAGGGGAGGACATTGTGAGACAACTGTTCACTTTTTTTTTTCTGGTTAACCAATTAAAATAACTGTCTTTTAAACCGTTGGTTCAGGCTAAGTTTGTATGTCAGTATGTGGAAAAGTAAAGGCATCATTGAAGAGTGCACAAACATCTTTTTCTTAGAATTGTGTCTGGCTTTTCCATGATATTGAGAGAATGTAGGTTAGAGAATCAAAACTATGCAACCCAAACGACCACCAAAAAGCTGCCCTTCAGCCTGTTCCTGGAAACTTACTAATAAACTATAGCAAAGTACAGAATACCTTGGAATGTTATAAATACCTGCTGAAGTGTTACAAAAAGATGAATACATTTAAACATCAATTACATGCAAGTGGATTTTCAAATAAAAGCTAAGTGAAGAGCAGGCAAATCAACCTTCTGCAAGCCCCTAGTCCTGGTCTAAGTACTTTACACTTCCAATCTGCACAAGCCTTCTGCTTTGAGTTCCATCAATATTACAACGTATTCTGAATGGCTCCTCCTTACAACACACGTGTTATTTACATACTCAGCTGAGAAATATCCATGTCAGAAACACTCTAAAACATTAGTTATGCTACTGTCTTGGGTCTCTAACCTTTTCAGTCCAGTGATATCAAGCCATAGTAACCTCTTCTTTCTATCCACCCAAAGAAATAGCCTATGACAGCACATCACCCTGATCATGACCTTAGCGTAGGTTTATTAGCTCAGGATTATAAAGGAATCTATGGTTTAATAATGATTCTTTTAAATATCCTTATTTCTGAAAAGAAAGTACATGAGTATGTAATTTCAAATATCCTTTTCGTGGTTCAAGATTTTCTAAGATGTTGGTGGATTTTCAAAGGGCTCTTTAGCCAGTACTCAGAACGCACAGAGTGACATCATGGAGTCTTATTAGTACTGGATCTCAGTGAACCGGGCTGAAACACTACTGCCCACAAAGCATGCCCAATGAGATCAATTCCTGAAGCAGTGCCATCTCTGCTATCAACAGTAAGACTGCACACTCTTGACACTCAGAGGACCTGGCATTGCCTCATCCCATCTGCCCCCTGAAGCTTCCTTGCAAATTGACTCCTTCCCCTCAGAAGATGCCAATAAAACATTGAGTGCCTCCTCCGAGAGGAGCTGGAGCGGGTAAAGGATGGTGAGCACGATCAAGTTACACCATACACGTGTACAACATTCTCAACGCATCATTTTTTTTTAAGGGGAAGAAGTTGAGTGCTGACAAGCAAGTAAGTTCCCTCTGCTTTACCCTCAACCCTGCCCTCACGTGAACTGTTCTTGTTAAACCTGAATCTCACTGCCCAGCAACAACCCAGGTGTGTTACTTCCTGCCCAGCACTGACCCTGTCTCACCCGAACTGCTGGGCAGACCCTCAGACCTAAAAGTTCTAATCTCCAAGGTACCACCTCTGACAAGGCACCTGGCTCACCGTGCTCGGACAGAAAGCGCATCTCAGGAGGATCACTCTGACAATTTCAACCCCAGATTTTTACAGTATTTCCCAGGACATCCAAAGGACAGGACTCATTCAGAACACTTACATTATTACTCTTAAAGAGCCTGGGAGCTACACACTCCTCTGTGAACACTCTAGTTTCAGGAACGGTATGAACGTCCTTTCTGATAATCTCCTCATCCCAGCACGGGGTGCGGCATGAATCCTGCACAGACCACAGACTACCACGCAGCACTCATGACTTCTCCATCCCTTTTACACTGACACAATTCTGCTTTTAGACTTTATGGGAAGACACTCAGTGCAACATTACCTCTATCCTGCTTTCTTACCTAACAACTCAACTCACATGACTCACTCTCAGCTGGGGCTCACTGCCCACTGCCAACACTAGAAATGTGACCATTGACACCTTGTCCAAGGTGTCGTTGGTTTTCATCAAACTGCTTCTACTTTCTTCTGTTTTCAACCACACTGTCGTTTGTGGGAAGACCGACTCTATCTGATTTTGGAATCTGACCTGCTTTGATTTTGGTATCTCTCTGGTTGGGATTTGCTGTGGCTGCTGCTTGGGACTGGAAGCTCTGTAGTAGAGAGAGATACAATGTCTGCCCCACAGTCACAGTTTATAGTCAAGCAAGTGAATAAAGAGCACACTGTGTGCTCTGGTGACATGCTCCCAAGAAAACAGTGCAGGAATACAGGACACGGGGAGGTGAGAGGAAGGAGAGATGGGGTCAGCAGCTGCCTAGGACGGCCTCCAGTCTGCTATTCAAACAGAGCAAAGGGGAGCTTCATAAAGAGCCAGTTGTTCTGTGCTTACAATTGAGAACAAAACTAAACTCGTCTACAGATAACTGAAGTCTGCATGCAGCAGCCTGGCCTCCTCTAGACTCATCTCCTGCCCTCTTCTCTCCCTATCCATGCTCCGGCAATGCTATCTGTTCTTCCTCTGAACGTGCTCCCCTTATTCACGTTCCCCTCCCCTGCCCAACTGTAAAAGCTTCCTATTCTTGCCCATCCTCAGCAGCACCCCAGAGAAAGGAACAAACGTGAGAATGACCAGTTCACAAACTACCAATGTAAAAGCAAAGGAAATTATCTAAGACAATCACTACATTATCAGTTTTATCACCACTAAACAAAATTTTGCAATAAATACAAAACTACTTTGCTATATTTTTCATTAAGGAGGATACCTGATCCAATACATTGAATTTTTCCCTCTTCTTCCAGTTCATTAAGAAAATCAGTTTGCAGATGTAACTCTATATGACTCATACAGAGACTAAGAAAAATTGACAGGCAATTCTTGAGCAAAACCAGTCTGTGAATAATCACCATGAATACAGACAAAATGTGAATTCACCAGCCTGGAAGATGGATAAAGGCCTCTAACCCAAGTTTGGTCCTTGCAACTCATCAAGGAAGCCAGACATGGTAGCATGCATCTATAACCCCAGCATCCCTACAGTGAGATGGGAGGCTGAGGCAGGAAAGAGGCTGGAAAGTGGCAGGCCAGCTAGCCTGGAATCCTCAGTACAGTGGCAGAAGCAAAAGAGACTCCATCTCAAAGAAGGTGGAAGGTGAGAACTGACTCTCAAACGCTGTTCTATGACTTCTACACATATGCTCTGGCACACACGCAATGCATGTATGTGCGCCTACATGAACATACATATGCACATGTACGCACATGCAGACATACTTCAAATATACACAAACTATAATGCTGAATGAAAATGTATTTGTCTTTAAATAAATGAAAAATGCAGTAACATGGTAAAATACATGGTATCATTAAAACGGGGGGGGGGGCTTAGGATTACTTGCTAGATAATTATACGTAATTACATACACAATTACAGTTTTGAATATAGGTATTTAACAAAATTGGCCATCTTGTCTCACAGTCCATTTATGTTGTGTTGTGTTGTGTTGTGTTACGTATGTGTGCTGGGCGGAGAGAAGAAAGGCTTGGGGTTTTCCCACCTGTTTGAGCAGGAGGCTTACTTTATGGGTGGTAACTGAACATGATACTTGCAATTTGGAAATGTCTGGAGTGGGCATTGCATCCTCATTACATCAACACACCACTGGCCAAGCCCTCATTGTGTCTTCATGAACACCCTCTTCCCACAAGGCTGCTCACTAGACAGAACCAGTCTGTAGATACAGCAGATCAAAAACACTTACCTGAGTAAGCATACAGTCAGTGAACTGATGACGTGAACAGCTACCTCCAACCTCTCCCCCAATGGAAAGATCCACAAATGAGGAAAGACATTGCAAAACAGAACAGCAAGAGAAGTAAAGGAAGCTACCTGCCTGGGCTCATTCCATTGCTAAGCGCCTAAAGGCTGTGGCTGTAGGCGGAGACAGACCCAAGGAGAGCCTGGTGATTTCCATCTACCCACAAGGCAAAAGAAACCAAGGGCAAGCTGACTGCATTCTATCTAAGCAATGAGTCCCTACCCACGTCCCTAGTCAGCTGCTCATCCCTGAGATTATATTTTTAAAATTCTCTATGTACAACTGTGAGGGTCAACATTTTCACCAAGAATGCTATAGGGCAAAACCACTTTCTCTTTCAGTCTCCAGATGTCAAGTGTGGTTCACAGGCTTTTTCTAAGGGGCAGACAGCACCACACAGAAGACATAAACTCCTCCGTTACAACAATCGCCATAAACCTGGATTGAATTGTTCACAGATCAGAAAATGAACCTGACGCTCAAATGAGATTCTCAGCACTCGTCAACTTCCCTTATGCCATGAAGATAACGAGAACAGAAAGGCAAGGTTAAGCTAAATCCGAAATGTGGTCAAGTTCTATTAATGTAAAACCATGACCTTAGGGAGAGAGGGGGACAGAAGCATCAAGATCAAGCACTTTAAATCCTCACAGAATAAGGTGGAGGCAAAATCACTGCATCACCACAAGCATGCAGAGTATTCCCTGCTGAAATGAGAACCCCAAGCTGGGAACCCCATTTGTAATGTCTCCCAAGACCTCAGGCCTGTGAGTAAAATGTGACAAACTCACCTTTCTTTGTCACTAACAAGGAAGTAACTGGGCTAGAGAGAAAAAATTTGCAGGCTTGTGTGAAAACAGCCAAATGCTGTTTTTCTAGAACAGCTGGCTCAGAACACACTAATCTATGTGTCCTGGAATAAGACACAGAGTCTGGTTCCCAGGTCTCAGCTGAAAAGAGCATAGCCTGCAGCCTGCTCTCCATCGATAAAGGTGAGAGCCCTCCATGGCTCTTCCTGTTACCATCCCACCCACATCTGGAGGGACTGAGACATTAGAGCACTCAGAACTGTGCACAGCCTCATCACATTGATACATAGATGGATACTGAGCAGGTTATCAGGATATTTCACCAAGAGAGAGAAAGAATGCCAGGCTAGCCAAGTCGCATACATGACACCACGCTTCTTTGTAGCTAGAAATGTCCCTGGAGTGTGAGAATATGCTGCACATGTTGAGAAAAAGAGTCTGAGCCAAGGTGTGTATGAACAGACACCGTGTTTTCTCTGGTGAAGACTGGAACACAGTATCAAATACAGACTCACACCAGAAATTCATGCAAAATACCTGAAACCAGGGTGTGTAGTGGGGCTCCACCAGGCCTCTCCCATGGGGATCTGATGAAGCAAGTCTGGGTATCTGGGTGGTGCCTGAGAACCTTTGCTTTTAACAAGCACCTGAGGAACTGTATAAGCTCAGGCAAGTCTGGGGAACACTGGAGTAGACAATCATGCTCAGTCTACAGCACCAATTATGTACACTATAATAAATGGGAACCATCGCAAATAATGGTCTTCTTATACAATACTACCATTTTGACAATAGTCACTTTAAAGAAAGGTTGGTAAGTTGTGCAATACTGGACAGCTAATAAATACAGACAGAAACTAGAACTGAGTAGATGCCTAACTCTGGCAGTGTGCTGTGACCATTATACACACAGCCTCATTGGCAAGCTCAGATGCTGCCCATCCTATAAAAAGTACCAGCAGAGAAATATTTCTGCATTAGCTTTTTAAAATCACTACCTGCATGCTGAGACCCATGCTGTTTCTATGCATATTATCTTCATACAGTATCTTTAGTCTCTAGACCTGTCCCTGGGAGGTAAAAAAGAGCCAAGCAAAAGGCCAGAGACTCATCCCATGCAAACAATTCATTTTAGCAGAACTAGAGTATGTTATAATTTAGCCCCCAAATCTGTGAGACGCAAGGCTAGATTTCTGCTTTCTTTAAAGTCTGGTTCAGTCGTTCAAAAGAGGAAGTGGAGGCTAGGCATTTATATCAATTTGTGAAGAACAACAACAACAAAAAGGGAGAATACAGGTGAATCCTGAATCCAGATGGCTCCCCTGTGATCCTTTGACTTTGCATGACCATGGCAGGAAGCATCCAATGGGAACCGTGGTCCATACTTGGAACATCCATCATCCAGGGCTGCTAGCTTGCTTCATTTGGGAAGCAAGCCATACTCCACAGTGCACAGAGGAGCTAAGCTGGGGTAAAAGGTGGGCTGTTTAAGGGAGCTGTACAGTTTCAGCCCAGTGAAATCTTCCATTTTACAAGTATTAAGTTTTCTTTTGTTTTGTTTCAAATTAGGTTATTTAAAAAATAATAATCTTTTTTACTTGTCCTTAGTTAAAATGAAGGGTATAATCTGTCACAGGATCAATAACCCCAACCCTCTCAGGTTAGCTAGAAACTCATTTGAGTTTCAAAAGGAAACAAAAAGTAAAATCATGATTCATCCAAGCACTGGCTTAGGCCTCTATGCTTACAGTAGGGACGGGACAAATGACTCACCCAATTCCTTGCTGAGGCCTCTGTATGTAGCAGGGATAGGCAGAGACCCTGTGCCGTTGACTCTTTTCTTGTAACCCAAGGTTGTCAGGCTGCAATAAATGCTGCAAAGAGAGGTGCAGCTAGGGAAGGTGTCCCTACTATAGCGTCACCTGAACAATGACATCAGGGAAATGCAGAGCAGGCACACCTATGGGGGACATGCCTCCACCCATACATGGTTCCCTCCACTCCACCCAAAGCACAGACCTCCAAACATTTCCAGCCTCATCTATGTCTCTGTCCAGGGAATAGGGATCCTTCCCCTGTCTCCTCCCTTTTGCTGGCCTTGGACACCCAGTCTCTCTTTGTGCAGATCTCTAACAGAAGGCTATGACCCCGGGGGGACTTTTCTAACCTCCTGGTCACATGTGGCCCCTACAAATTAAATCTATTACACATGGTACTTTCCTAGCACAAGCCACAACAACTGTAATGAAATCATTATTTCTGAAATGTAACAGATATCTGCCCCTAGAAACTAACATCTATAGGGCAAAGGTCACTGTTAGGACTCTCTTCTTTCGTATCACCAGTATCTCAGAACCAGCAAAGGCCAGTATACACTAAAGCATTCCAGGTAGGTACTTCTGTGTGTTCTCTCAAGGACAGCCTGGAGCTACCTTCTTCACTGTGTTGGATACACCACAGATTTCCTTCTTCACAACAGATGTTAGGAACTCTATGAAAGTCATGTGGAAAATAAACACGAAGGCCACAAACTGAGCAGGGGAGAGTTTGTCTACTCGGTGTCTTGGTTCACCTTACCCAACTATACTGTGAAGAGGAAGACATTGAAACAAAGTGGTGACCGCCTAAGATCACACAGGTCAACCACAGACCCAAGCCAGCTCACATGACTAAGTGCTGCCACACAGGAAGTACTGTAAAACCCCAAAGCTCCTCAAAGGCCTGTCCATCCAGACCCTGTGATCTAGTACCAAATGTAACAGGACCCATAGTTCTAACAGTAAGTATGGGTTACTCAGCTGCCCTGCTTATAGGTCCAGAGGGAAAAACAACTCGCACGAGATGACACACAGCGCATTGGTAGCTAGGGCTGGACTCCATCCCCCTGAGCTCATCCATCCTTCTGACAGATGGACCCACCACTCACAGGAGGTCTCTAAAATACAAAGAATACCTCAGGTCATGCTTTCATAAGTTCCTACAATGTTATAAACATCCGAAAGCACTGCCTGAGCTAATACAAGCAGAACGGAAGGGCTGCGTCCTTCTTTTGCCTTGCACTTGCCACTGATCTGGGTTCTACAAGCTTCTTGTCTCTGCATTTCCGTGCAGCTCTACTGAGCAACAAAGCCAAGAACACCAAAGCCCTAGAGCTCGAGTAGCAGGCTAAGCTGGCTACTGAGCTGGCTAGAAAGCAAGCAGCTGGGATCTCCTTATCAAACCAAATCTGCATCACCAAAACCACATTCTAAGAAACTACACGGTCACATTGCTGTGCAAGAGCAGAGAGGTGGGAAGAGGCCTGATTTGTGAGATGCACACTGTATTAGTCAGGGTTTCTACTGCTGCAGTGAAACACCAGGACCAAAAAACCAAGTTGGGTAGGAAAGGGTTTATTTGACTTATACTTCCACATTGCTGTTCATCGCCAATAGAAGTCAGGACAGGGACTCAAACAGGACAGGAACTTGGACACAGGAGCTGATGCAGAGGTCATGAAGGGGTGCTGCTTACTAGCTTACGTCACATGGCTTACTCAGCCTGCTTACCCAAAACCACCAGCCCACCATGGGCTGGACCCTCTCCCATTGATCAATAATTGGGAAAATACCTTATAGCTGGATCTCATGGAGGCATTTTCTCAACTGAGAAAACACTCTCTGGTACTCTAGCTTGTGTCAAGTTGACACAAAACCAGCTAGCACATGAAACAGCATCCAGAGGCTGGGTGTCTCTACACTAAGCCTGATGTATATGAGAAGTGAAATTCAACTACTTCATCCAGTCTCCAAATTGGAGACTCAATTAACCACTCATGCTGCTACAATACTAGCCATCACTGATGTAGGCCAGACTATGCCACCAACTGAAAAAGTTGGTCACAGGAGACTCTTACAGAGATATCATCCTTATTGGCCTCATGCCACACGCAGGAGCTTCAGGCTAGCATAGCACACTGCAGGATGGTGTAGCAACACGAGGGAGAAGCTCTCTTCTGACCTGGAGCTCCAACCTGTAGGTCCCTCAGTTATCATGAGTTCCAACGTAACCTGCCACAGCCATGAAGCCTACTAAAGACCCTTGATAAATCTACTCAGGGAAAACTTACAGGGTGACTGCTGAAGGTCATCTGTCGCTAGCCCCAGCCATTCAACAGACACACAGTCACCTCAGACACCCAAAGGTGCTGATGGGAGAACACTTTACTTAAAACAAAAGTCAATGGATCCTTGAGGTTTGAGAGGTATTTGTTTTTAAGGGAAAATAAAAACCATACCTACACATCAAGGCCCAGCCCTACAGGACGCTGACTCCTCTGTGCTCTCTGTGTTGATTTCAAGCTGCCCTTCCCTAGTCTGGTTCACCTTAGCAGATGGTGACTTCCCTTTCTCCTGTGTGACCCTGACAATGACTCATGACAGGCACATGTGCAAGCCCTTGGTTAATGATTAGCAATTGTTTACTCCACTCAGCTGCCTACTACACAGAAACAAAATCAAACCAATCTAATAATTCCTGCGTTTAAATCAACCACAAGACCTCTACTGGAGAAAGAATACAGATATAGCTATATATGTACATACACACATATATGGCATTTATATACACATTATATATAAAATTATACATATTACATTATATAATATATATACACACACACACATTACATTTTAGAATCTATTCTGGGAAGGAGGTTGGAAACCTCACCACAGTTCTTACAGCTAAGGATTAAAATGATCTGAAATGTTGACTGCACTATAACTCTACAAAGCAGAAGAGGGTGAATGAGATTTGACTAAATGTTCTCATTAAGCCTAAACCACTAAAACAAGGCCTGTAACCTGTTACACTGACCCAGGAGCACTGTATGTTAGCAGGGACTATGACGGCACCCACCTCTACAGTAACAGTTTAGAGGCCAAAGTCCTGATGGAGCTAAAACCTTACATCCTAACAAAGCAGCACGTGTTAACTAAAGGAATTCCAGGTCTTATCCAACCACAGGCAAGAGGGAATACACCAAACTTCCACAGCCTGTAAAGTCAAAGTGCATCCTTATGTCTACTGGTGATGGAGGTAGTGTCTCCACACGAAAGTCCAATTTAATGAGGTCTCAATTGCATACAGTAACCCATCTTCATGGTCAGCTCTGTCAGCTCTGACCAATACACTGTGATCACCACAGGCAAGAGGGAGAGGGAGAGGGAGAGGGAGAGGGAGAGGGAGAGGGAG
>NW_021604599.1:450653-453941 GCF_004785775.1 Grammomys surdaster | reverse complement strand
CTCCCCCTGTCATCTGTTACTGAGTAAAATGGTCTGATTTCTAACTCTGTATTTCACCTTTTCTGGAATGCTTGCTCAATCCCATCCTTGTAAGCTTGGCTTCCATGTAATGAATCTGACATTCATCCACAGGATTATGTTGTTCTTTACAACTAGTGAGCAGCAACCCACTAGTGAGGAACCTTCCACGGAGGAACAGACCAGCTCCTTTATCATCCGCTAACAGGAAGCCACCTGATGTGCTGTACAGTTTTACAAAAGGCTGTTGTGAGCATAAGCCTGGGGGCTGCTGTGCCAGTAGATGTACATCTCGCCTAGACACATACCAAGGAGCAGAAATGCTGGCTGATACTATAAGAAATCACAGGACTCTTTTTGAATGAGCTACATCAGTTAACATTTCCATCAGCAATGGGTCCAAGAGTTCTAACGCCTCAGCAACTTGGCCAGGACTTGGTACTAACCATTTTTGTTAAGTTTTACTGACTTTTGGGACATTTCAATGGGTGCATTGTGTTTCTTTAAACTTTTTTATTTTAAAATAATTCTAGATTTAGGTAGAACTTGCAAAAATTGAAGTTCTAGTATATTCTTCACCTAGCTATGCAAAACAATGGTTAAAAATATAATAATAATAATAATAATAATCAGTAAATTGCAAGTTTCTTCAGATTTTACTACTCACTAGTTTCTCCTATTTGTTATATATAGATAAATCTATAAAACTTTGTAAGTACAGACTTACATAACACTAACACTCAGGACACAATTCTGATACATCAAAGCACATTTTATACAATGAAGATTCTTCCCTCAAAGACCCCTGGCTAATCTTTTACCCTAAAGCTTTCTCCCAACCAAATTTTAAAAAGGCAATTATTGGGCTGGAGAGATGGCTCAGCGGTCATGAGTAATGATTGCTTTTCCAGAGGAGCCAAGTTCAATTCCTATTACCCATATGGTGGCTCATAACTATCGGTAACTTCAGTCCCAGGGAATGTGGTACCCTCTTCTAAGTCTGTAACCACCAGATACACACATGGTACATGGATATACCTGCAGGCAAAACACTCATAAAATAATAAAACGAATACATCTTTTTAAGGGCAAAAAAAGAACCCCAATTGCTATGCAGGTGGCTCTTGCTTATAATCCCAACTCTCAGAACACAGAAACAGGGTATTAAGCTCAAGGCCAGCCTGGGCTACATAGGACACTCCAGGCTAGACTTGAGTACAAAGCCTTGATCCTGGCTTTAAAAACAAGACAACTGTCTCTTCCTCAGCTGCTACGTGCAAACTGTGTTCCCTTTTCAGGTCCTAATGATCTCAGCAGACAATGGTGATTGCCTTTAAAGGAAGTCCAAGCAGACTCACACGTATACACAAGGCTGGCATGTACTATCCATGGTGACAGGTCACACGCACAGCCTTGTTAAGACTGAGAGGAAGGCCCTTGTAAGCAAATGCTGTTTTTAGGCTCAGTGCTCCAGGCCCTCCACAGGAACAGGGCGGCCAGGTCTGAGAACCACTAAGTATTAGGCACATAGCCAAGATGCTCTCAAAATAGGAAAATCTACCCAAGATCTCAAGGGCTAAGAGTGTCACTGAAGATCACTCATCTCCTCTGACCAAAGCCTGCCTCAAAAGACTCACAGAATTATCCATTCTCCAAGTAATGTTACCTCAAAAACACTCCTAGACCAAAACAGTTCTTTATGACAACCTTCCCCCATGGGCCCATCCACCATTACAGCTCCTTGTCCAGATGCTATCAGAAATACTGGACACAGGAACCCACCACTGGCTTTTAACTAATGTCCACCATGGCCCTTTCTTGTCTGTGAGACCAGTACTTATAGGCAGAGTTGTTCCTTCCTCTTTTAACCACCACTTCCTTCTGTTACTAATCTCTACTGCTATTTGTAACCATATCTTGTGGCCCCTCTCCATTCAACATCAACAGTTCCAGCTATATGATCCATCTCTTTACCTCCTGATGGCTGGACCCCAAGTTCCCCAGCACATAGTAGGTGAACCAAAGAATGTTCTGTGCAAGTGAAGTGTAGTTATCAGGTTACAATATTAGCAGCAGGATTTTCCAGGAGTAGACTGAGACACAGATGGCTCTTAACTGGAAATAAATCAATCGAAGATGTGGTACAGGAAGTCTAGTTTAAGAAATATATCCTAAAGCAAGCAAATATTAGCAGGAAGATGCCCACGTGTCTGAGAGAGGACAAGGACAGACCAAAGTTGATGAGGACTAGAAAACAAGACATGGCCACACATGACTGAGGCTAAGGAGCAGCTAAGCACTGCTGGGGCAAAGGCGGATCCTACCCTGCTATTGTAACAGTAGGATGGAGGAAGAGCACAAGCTGTGTCTTATGACTTCATTTCTAAGGGCATCTGCCAAGAGCTAGGCTGGCAGAGATGCAGCACTCAGGAAGCATCAAGAATCTGCAGCAGCTGCTATGGGAGGATTCAGGACATCCTTGAGAAATGGGGAAGGGCAGCAGGACCCTGGTGAAAAACAGCTAGTCAGTGTCTTTTCAGAGAGACTCTTCTACTGTCACATCAAACTTTCAAATCACCCCCACATGTGCACAGCCAGGAGCCCTCGAATACAAGGCAATGACCTGGATCTGGCAGCCTGTGAGGCTGCCTCTCATCCAGTTTCTCCTGAGCCAGCTGTGAGCAAGCTCTCAGGCCAAGGAACTGATAGAAAACTTGGACATAGCTCTCAACCGTGCATTATAGTTTGCTTCTGCCCACAGAAACCATTTAATATTTAAAGATTCATCAATGGGAAAATTCTCAAGTTTCAGAATGATGTTGTATAATAAGGTACCACCAGTCCCAATGATTCCAAGCACCACTAAGCACTGATGTGATCAATCCCATGATTTTTCAGAGGACTGCCTCTTAACAAGCAATGGACCATTTTGACCTTTACCAACCCACAGTATCCAGGAGTGATAAATAAACATCTAGAGAAGAGAAGAGAGGTTACCACAGCCTACCACCAAACTTTGTCCCATCCAGCTAAGCTCAAAGCTAAACTCCAAAGCAATGACCCAGAATATATGTAACAGGCACACCCATCAGCTTCTCAGGACTATATATGGTAATAAGTGCCACCACTGTGGTACTGTTCACTAAAAACACTGAGTTCCTCAGCCATGAAGCCTTCAGTCCAGAAGGTCAAGTTTCACTGACTGCTTCTCCCCTCTCCCTCGGCCTCTCCCCCGCCGGCGGGGGGGGGGGGGGCGGGCCGCGGCGGGGG
>NW_021604599.1:442852-450553 GCF_004785775.1 Grammomys surdaster | reverse complement strand
CCCTCCCTCTCTCTTTCTCTCTCTCTCTCTCTCTCTCTCTCTCTCTCTTTCTCTCTCTCTCTCTCTCTCTCTCTCCCCCTATCTCTCTCTCAACTGAGGCTTAATCAGAAAAGAGCCTGCTTCCTAGTTACACAACACACTGTGTAGTAAGAGAAACAAACTAGCAAGGACAGACAGTTGTGGGCCTCTGAAAAAGGTCTTCAAAGTGAGTAGCAGCGTCCCCCAACTCTGGGTTGCAAAGGTCATCCCAGTTGGGATTCCCAAACAAGGAGCTCTCTACCCCACAAGGACTCCAGTCTCCAAAGTTGCCCTCTCTGCCACCTCCAAAATTGCCCTTGCAAATCAATGCAGACAGGAACAGAAAATATAAAGTGTAAGTAACACATGGGCTTCTCCAACCCACAGGCTGAAAGAACAGCTCACAGTCATATCCAGTCACCATGAGGTGTTACAATTACTGATTTAAATACAGTTCTACAAACACACTAAATTCACACATAACCATTAGTGAAATCTTTACTAAGCTTTACCATGAGCTCAAAATCAAGCCTTTTCAACACAAGTTGTTGTGCTACTCATACACCTTTCAAAGTAGAAGGCATTTTATCACAGAAACTGGACCCGGGTGATTCTTAAGTTCCAGAACGTGCTAGCGAACAGCAGGAGCCACTTCAGATGACCCCAGTAGAAAGGTCATGCTCCTTGGATTTTCAAAGCCATGAAAAATAACTAGGAATCAAAAGCTAAAGCTTAAAACTCATTTCAACTTTCCTCTTCCCAAGGAAAGGAAGCTTATTGTTAACTTCAAAAGGCCCAAACAATTTATCAAAATCTGCCTGTGTGGAGCAGACAAAAGATATTTTGTGTAGTTTATCTACAAATGCCAAAAATGTACTCCCTTGCAATTATGCCTCTGCCTCTGTGCTATTGTGTATTATTTTAGCTATTTCTGAATGATGCAGTCAAAGCAAACATGTGCGCTTTTCCTAGCCCATCCTGGGACAAGAAGAGAGACTAACACTCTGAGGACTGTCTATTGCTGCAGTGTGAACATGCCCCACCTCCAAAAGCACATGTGTTGGGAACAAGCTCCGAATCCCCATTTTCGCTGGTTACATTTGGAGGTGAGGCATTTGCGAAGCTGTTAGGATTTGAGGAGACCAGGAAGGTGTTACTCCCATGGAAGCATGGGTGGCCCGGCTCCCATACTGGCTGTCTCATTATGAAGGTGCTCTTTTTATGTTATGATGCAACAAGAAGCACCTCGCCAGATGCTGGCCCATGCATTTAGACTTCTTAGACTCTAGATCTATGAGCCCAACTCACTTAAATCCCTCATAAGCTACCTGGACTCAAATATTTGTTCTAACAGAAAAGTCAGATGAAGTTGTCTGCCTATTTCTGTATCAAAATGTGTTTGCTCCAAGCTCCTTCTTAAGTCACTCTTCCTTAATAAGCAAAGCCTCTAGTTTTCTAACTAATGCTCAGAAAAAAAAAAATACATTTCCCAGGCTTGCAGGTAGGTTTCTAGCAACGAGGAAGACTGAGTACCAGCCTCATGGGTCTATGGATCCCTTCGGTTCCCCAAACCCTACTATCCAGTCCACATGGTGCAAACTATTTCACAATAAGCAACACTAAGGCTTTGTCCTTTGTTCATTCTCTGCATGTAAGCACGGAGTTCATGGAGAAGGCATGATACATGGCACTGTCACATACTGAGAGCAGACCAAACAGGAAAAAGCAGCCAGATTTTAAGCTGATGGGAAAAAAAACACAAAAATATGAACAGCAGTAACTTCATTAATTGGTAGATAGCATTTCATGAAAACTGATTCATGGGTTGGAGATGTAGTTTGTGGTCCTGTACCTGGTTAGTGCACATAAGACCCTGGACTTGGTCCCCAGTACCTTCTAGAAGAAGAGGAGGAAGAGGAGGAGGAAGAAGAGGAGGAGAAGGAAGAAGAGGAAGAGGGAAAGACGCTCATCTACAATGGGTTTATGAGTGCTAAATGAATCCACCAGCTTCCACCTGCTGCCATAGCAAGTGAGTACAGCCGTGATGGCTTTAAAGCACTGGATGGTTATCATCTCAGAGTTCCAGAGGTCAGGTCCACAGCACATCTTACAATGAGTAGCAAGGTTGGGCTCCTCTCCAGAGCGCTCAACAAGAACCTTCCAGAGCAGAGCTCTGTGGCTGTGCTGTACTTTGATATCTCCTTCTCTGACCCTGGCCATCCTACCTCACTCTTACAAGGAAGTTCCTGTGAGTTCATGTGAAGCTCTAACACCATGTTTAGAAATATGGTGAGACAGTTTAGAAATGTCTTCCCATCTTGAGATCTTCATTATCCTAACAGTTGCTTCTGCTACATAAAATCACACTCCAAGTTCCAGGGGTTCCAGGGTTAGAAAATGGACATCTTTGGGAGCCATTATTCTAAATTCATGAATATAATGAATATAACTCGTATTAGTGAAGGTCTTTGAAGTCCTAAATAACATTTTAAGGATACAAAGGGTGCGGGGAGACAGCTCAGTTAAGTGCTTGCTGGGAAAGTCTGAGCACTTGAGCTTGGTCCAGAAGAATCCATGAAGAAGGCCTGAAATCACAGGACTGAAAAAGGAAGACAGTGACATCCTGGAGTTCACTGGTCAGCCAGTCTACCACAGTCAAGGAACTGAAGGTCTAATGAGAGATCATGTTCTCTAAAGGCAGGATAGAAAGTGACTGAGAAAGACACCCAGGATCAACCTCTGGCCCCTACATGCACACACTTATGCACACACATGAACATCTAACCACACATGAATGGAGAGAGAGTGGATGGGGGAGACAGAGAGAGAGACTTAAGACTGTGAAGTGGCCATAAAATCTAAACACTTGGAAGCCATGCTGTGGCATATGCACAGATCAAAGTAGTTATGAGGTGGGAAAAGCACACTTGAGAAAAGCTAAGTTGTTAACCAGAACCATACAGGCTGATTACAACTTCAAATACACCAAGGTAGTCTGGCTACCAATAAAGCTGGTATGGCTTCCTCTGTCTGCTTAGCACCTGACAATACAGCCTACCCTGTGGGCATTTTTAAGGTGAACTGGCAAGCAGGCAACAAACTAGTCAAAAGTATTTCAATGAATCTTAACCTTTCAAACCATTGTTTAGAACCATGTTTAGTGTATTGTCTCAGACAGAGAGGCAGAAAGACAACGTGTAAATGGCTGATGGTTGCAGGCCAAGGCAAGAGAGATGAATGGCCAGTGTCACTGCAGAGGTAAATTACTGGAGCCCTAGGAACCAGACAGCACACTGAGCAAAGTGCTGTCCTGCCTGGTCCAATGACTGGGCCTGGTGACCAAGGTCCATTTGCAGTCACTCTTCCAGACAACAGTCAGCAAGTTCCAGTTTTGAAGATACTAACAGATATGAACATCTGAAATGTTACATTGTCAGGCTGACCAAAATCTCAGGTTCATGGTAAGAAACTAACTGTACTCAGGTGAACCATGTGAGAAATGGTTTTGCCGAATAAGAACATCTTAATCAGACTAGAGGTTCATACTAATCACAACCTTCAAAGGAGTATGTTTATGATAAAAGGGCGGAAACAGGAGACTCAGAGGATCACCATCTGCTCCTCAATGACCACCTGGCTCAGGCCAAAAGACCCAAAGCACAGGCAACTGCATTCTTTCTCCAAAGCCAAGAGGCATGTACTAGTGACAGGAAGCCAGGAAGGCTCGCCAGAGCTTCCTGCAGAAGTGTGGCTACACCTGGCCAGCTTCTTCAGCCCTATGCCTTATTTCCCCAGCACCTTTGTGGAGTTTCTAGAATGTTCAGCTCACCTGACCATTTATAAAACAAAACCCGACACCACCACCCAAACTACTGCCAAAAAAATAATTAACAACAACAACAACAAACACAAGAATATGAGAGCAAAGACATAAAGGATTATCAATCCAAGTTGAAATCCAAAGGCGGAAAAACTGCAGAACTTTCTAACTTTCTATTTTCTGTGGAGGAAAAAAAAATACCAGGCAGTCTTTGGAGAGCCTCCAGTCACAGGTCAGCATTTCCTAACAGCATAACCACTGCCTGCCTTTCTAAGGTTATGCTGCCATTATAAATACCATCCTTGTAATCTGCAAAGGATAAAGATCTTGTGGGTTAGAGACACGCTCCACAAGCTTTACAGCCCAGTTTCATTGTTAATTACACACTCGAATCTGTCAAACATCTGTCAAAACTATGAACCATTTAAAGAGATATATGATTGGGCTTGTTCTGCAAAAAACATAAAGAAGAAATATGAAATCAGCAATCATACTTGACACCTAATTTTGAAGTATTCCAGAGGCAAAAACCCCAAGGCAACTTAGCATCCTATAAATTCAAACTTTCATTTTTGCCTTCGACACCCTAATAGAAACCTGCTAAACACTGGGGGTGTGGCGCTTTCAGAGAGGACCCCTCTAATGTAAACTAGCAAACTGTTTCTTTTCTGAACTCTGTATGAAGAAAGGTGTCTGCAGACAGAGAGCCACCAGGGAATCTTATATGTCTAAGATTTTGGATAGAAAGAAAAATGGTTCTTGGACAGAAAACAGACTTCACAGCATAATAATCTGGAGCTGAGGAACCTGTCTGTGCTAGTGAGACACTCCGAGAGCTGGGAGTCTGGCTCCCAACGACTAAATTGTCAGCATATTAGCAAGAAAAGCCCCTGAGTGGACTGTGAGCGTGAGACATGAGCACAGCTGTGGATCAGTACAGTTTCAAAGGAGCACTAAGTGGCATGGCCTCATCCCTAGGTGAAGTAAAGAAGTAATTTATCTTCTAAGGTGGAAAAGACTTAAGAACATTGACAGAGGACATGCGCCAAAAGCTGGTTTATTTTTTAATCACTCAAGCACTCCTAAGACAGGAATTGGATTAATTAGATTTCTGCTATATAACAACATTAGATACGATCTAGAAAATTGGGTTTTAAAGTGGTCATAATGCAATGGTTAGTCTTTGGTACAAATACTAAATCTGAGAGACTATGGCAGGAGCACTGCACTGAAATTTAAAGCAGGAGCCTTGAAGAACAGACAAAGCAGAATGATGGAGCTTCTGGAGACAACTAAGATGCCAGCCACAGTGCTGGGCATCTGGATATCTAGTGTAATGCCCAACATTAACCTACAAGTCTCACCTGCCCAGGAACCAGGTAACTTTCTTTACCTTGGAGATGTAGTTCTTAAAAACTAATATAGCCTCATGGGAAAGTACTGTAGCCTATAGGTTTGTTTAAGACCCTACAACACATAGTTCAAGGCCACCCCTGCTAGGACATTCCAGGGAATAGTCCTGACCAAAGTCTATTCCTTAGTCAGTATTTAATATTTAATAAAGCTTGCTTTAAATGTGGCTCAAACTGGTGGAGTTGGTTTTTCTGGTGAATCTCAAGATTAACACTAGCTTTCCAGATACTCATAAAACCGAGAAACAGTTCTGGGTCTGTAGTCTGGAGAGGTTATACCTTGAAATTCCAAGGTAAAATTATCAAGTGAATTGGTAGGTCACGGTGAGGTGAGACAAGGTCTCACTGTATAGCACAGACTGGCCTAAAAGTCACTACAGAGCACAGGATGACTTATAAAATGTGGTAATCCTCCTGTCTCAGCTTCCCAAGTGCTGAGACTATAATATGTGACACCATGCTTGACTGGATTTATGTTTGCTTGGTTTTTATTAAAATAGTGTTTTACTATGGTGCCTGGACTGGGTTGGAATTTATCAGCTAAAATAATCCTCCTGCATCCATATCCACCTCCCAGATAGCCAGGATCTACACGTATTTGTTAATTGAGATCTTCTCAGACAAAAGTCCCATTTGAATTATTAACCAATAATCCAAACTCAATCTGCACATCAGGAAAGAATACATACATACTCATTTAGAGCACTAAGGGACTTGCTGGGTACCAGCAAATATAAGGGGTGAGATAACCCTCTGTTGTTGGTTAAAATATGACAGATGAAATAAATAAAAGCGGAATGATAGCATCGAAGATATTCTCGTGAACTTGAAAGCAGAAATAGAACTTTTTTTCATTTTTTTCTTTAAAGATTTATTTATTTTATCTATATGAGTGCACTGTAGCTGTCTTCAGACACACCAGAAGAGAGCATTGGATCGATCCCATTACAGATGGTTGTAAGACACCATGTGGATGCTAAGAATTGAACTCAGGACCTCTGGAAGAGCAGCCAGTGCTCTTAACCACTGAGCCACCTCTCAAGCTCTGAAATAGAACTTTTAAAAAAGAGAATATAAAAGTATTAAGAGTAATATTTCAAAGGAAAATTCTATACAGCAGAAGAGAAGAAGATTACTAACTGAGAAGTTACATCTTGAGGAAGGCAATCAAACACGAGTTAGAAAGATGGTAAGAGTAAAACAAAGTTCTATCATTCATTTAACCAAAGCTGGAGGACAGGCATAACAGAATAAGCAGGAGACAGTATTTAGACCACTAATGACTAGGGCATTTTCAAGGCTGATAAGAATCTTAAGATACATGAAATACAATAAAAACAAGGAAACAAAAAAGCCTGTATTCCACCAAAGATAACCATGGTGTAAGTTAAGCCATCTACTAAGGTCCAGCAAACAAAAGACTTAGCAGATGTTCTAAACACTGACAATAAAAGCATCAGCTGCATCCTGGGACAGTGTGCGTACAAGGCCATCGGAAGTGATCGGCAGCTGAGAGCTGAAAGGGTGAGATGCAGATACCCCAGAAACCAAAACCAGGACGCTCTCGGCAAAGAACTTGAAGAAGACGAAGCTGGTGAGAAGAAAGGCACAGGACGGAAGACAGATGGAAGGCATGGCAAAAATATACAGTAAAAAACAAACACTGCCCTATACTAACATGTCTATTTTTTATGGTGACACAAATATTTATGTTTTGACAAAAGCATCTAAGATCAGAAAGAACAGTGTCCCTGAGAGGTTTATATTATTCTGGAAAGAAGTTGGGATGCTTGAAATAGTGAGTTTTTCAAGCAGTCAAGCAGCCACAGAATATTTTCAGGATGGTTATTAGAAGACAATGTCAACACATGACCAGAAAAGGGAAACTGAATGAGAGAGAATACAAACCAACAGAAACTTCAACCCAAAGCAACAAAACTGAACCACATGGAAAAATCATTCCAGTATAATCCAATAACCAAAACAAAAACAAACCCCATCCATCATGCAAGGACAGTATGAAAGAAGCGGATGCAGCCCTCAGGAGGCTGAGGCAGGAGGATCTGAAGCTCTGGGCAGCCTGGATCTCAGAGCAAGGCAAGACCCTGGCCACAAACGGAGCTGAGGCCGGGAGAGGGGAGGAGAAGGGAAAGGCTGAAAGCTCTGTCTACACGGAAATTGTGAGCTCTGCTCCCCAAGAGAGATGCTCAACCTCATGGCTCACCAAGTAAAGCATATTAAAACATAGAACCTCACACCCACTAGGATGGCAACGAAAACCAAAACGAATATTAGAGGAAGTGAGGCTATGGATGAGCCGCGATAGATCTCATTTAACTGCAGATCTGGTTTTAACAATAAAAGTTAACTTACCATAGTGATATACAAAAATCTCACAACACACCTCTCTCTCTCTCTCTCTCTCTCTCTCTCTCTCTCTCTCTCTCTCTC
>NW_021604599.1:437653-442842 GCF_004785775.1 Grammomys surdaster | reverse complement strand
CTCTCTCTCTCTCTCTCTCTCTCTCTCTCTCTCTCTCTCTCTCTCTCCCTCCCTCCCTCCCTCCCTCCCTCCCTCCCTCCCTCCCTAACACAGAGTTTCTCTGTGTAACATGGTTGTTCTGTCCTGTTCTGTAGATCAAACTGGACTTAAACTCACAGAGATCAATCTGCCCCTACCCCTGCCCCTGCCCCCGCCCCCGCCCCCGCCTCTGCCTCCACCCCCACCTCCCAAGTGCTGGGACTACACATGTTTGCTATTACTATCCAGCCACAATAAATCATTCTTATCAAGCCTGCAAATAAGCAAAACTGAAGAATACTGTCTCGATGTATATAGTAATTATATCAGACATACTAGTTATGCTAGTCTGGCAATTAACAGTAACATAAAGACGCTATTTAGGTCATGCAGCTAGCTTTTATGTTCTTGGTTGCAGTGATACGTTTTTCTGAAAATACTTCTTGACCCGAAAGAAGCTGAACTTTCGCTGGATCTTGCAACCAAGTTAGTAATACTGCTCAAAATCATTTACAACTGTGGATTTGGCCTGCTGTCCTACTATGTAGTCAGCCTGTTTAGTTTAGCCTTCTCTTATGAGAATAATGTAACATACTTTACTATGTCTTGGATTTCCCATGCAAGCTTTTGTAAACTAAGCTAAGTGCGTTGCTTTAATCTTAAATTGTGTGCTCTCCTATGCCCAGACCTAGTGTAATGTATGTGTGCATGAATGTTGTCTGTGGTAATCACTTGCTAAAGCAGACAATAAGTTGGAAGAACCTTCAAACAAATAACCAACACAAATATCAGAAGTATCATCAGGATGTGTCTTGATAACAACCGTTTGTAGTGTTAAAGTAAATTCTTCCCCTTGTAAGACTGTGTTAAAGATTTCATAAAGTATCCCTCCTCTCTTTCCATGTTCTCTCTGTCATTTAATGAATTCAGAACAAGGCTTTTTGTAAGGGACAGGCCCGGATTCAGACACACACAGCACAACTCACAGGCAACAGGCACGGCCGCCCACAACAGACAGAATGCAGGTAGGCTGGAAACTACACATAGACAGGAGAAAGAGGTGTGAGGCAGGTAGTGGAAGATTGCAACTTGGGCTTGCTCTTGACCAAGTTCATCCATGGAGAAGAAACTGCTTTGCTTCCATTTCTTAATGTGACATTGACATATTTTGGTCCTCTGAGTTACCTTTATGACATTAACCAGTGCACTTAGTGAAGGTCTTTATTCCACCTCACTGGCGCTGACTGGTGCAGCAATGACATTGACTGCCCAACCGAAAAGAAGGAAGCATATTTGCTCATTGTAATCTCCTAAGATAAAGACTCCAATGAAAGCAAACCTGGATTAAAGTGATCTGGCCCTGGATGACCCTCAGCCTTCCTGGACTCTGTCAAACTCCTGACTCAATAGGAGACATTTCCCATACACACCCTTTGTCTTTCTGCCTAGCCACCTTGCTTGCCTCCTCTAATGGAGGAGCTGGCCTCTCCAATTTTCTTCCTGACCCTCCACAAAAAGTAAAGGCCTTTCCATGGCCAATTTTTCCTTGAGATACACAAAAGCCTGGACATTCCCTCTCTGCCACCAGAGTTAGACACTCAATCCCAAAACAAAGGAGGAATTACAGGGATCTTCGGATCCATGCATTCTTTGAGAATGAGTGAGACACAGGGTTTCACTTACCTGTGCTGTCTTTTATATGCTGGGCTCTGTGCTCCAACTGCACCGTGCTTGAAAGGTCACAGCGAAAGGTCACAGCGAAAGGTCACAGCCCCTACAGCTACTGAAGCTTTTCCTAGAATAACAGAGTAGGAAATAAGAAAGAAATCAACCGAAGGATTAAAGGCACCCATTGGGGAAAGAAACTCATTTCATCAGGTAAAATTTTCACTATTAAGAGGAGAAACGACCACCCAATTCTCTAGCTTAGCTTGAGCCTCTTTTTCATCTATAGTCAACACTCTAGGTAGTAAGCCAATGTTTGTAAAAAGTCATTCTTAACTAAAAAGAGCACTGGTGTGCATTTCCTCACAGAGTCTCACAATCTTCAGAAGACAATACTTCTATTCTTCAGAAGACAATACTTCTATTCTTCAGAAGACAATACTTCTATTCTTGAGAATACACTTTGGAAATACAGCAGTAGCTGAAGTTTCTGATAGTTAGAAAACTTTCCCCCAATCTACTCAGCTAAAACGTATCAAAGAAGAAATGAGAGGGGCTGGTATCTGGCTTAGCAGGCAGAGTGCTTGCCTAGCAGGCAAAAGCCTTGGGTTGAACTCCCCTGTACACTGAGACTCCTGAATCCCAGCACTTGGGACATAAAATCAGCATGGATTCTTCTTGTCTTAGATCTGCTGATCGACATTTCCACCCAACAGACGCAGAAATACCTTTTCTGCAGAGTGACTAAGACACTGCCACAAACAGTTGACCTAGAGAAGCAAGCTTTGCAGCAGAAAATCCAGAGGCAACTCAACCTCTCTCCTCTCCACACACTGCCCGGGAAGCCACATTCATCATTGCTCAACGTTTTACATTTTTTTAACTTGAAAATAATATTGAAACTGACAAAAAAGTTGTAAAACTAATAGTATGAAGAGTACTCATGTAGACCTTCCCTGGATTTGTTGACTGACTTTTAGTCCATTTCCCTGAACATTCGCTTGCTTGCTTCCATACACACACGCTGGACACTTTTGTCTTGAGCCTAATGACAGTCTCGCACATCACGGCTCCTTTTTCTTTAAATACTTCAGAAAGTATTCCCAGACAGTAGGGATACTTTCACATAATCATAGTCCGAGGTCACCAACTGGGGACCACAGACACCAATGTCTTAATCCACTCCAGATTCAGTTGCCCTAATAATGATTTTTATAGCATTTCTTCCATGTCAGGATCCAGCCCAGGGTTAGAAATGCATTCCACCACTGCCTCTCTTTAACCTGAAGCATACACCCTTTGTCTTCACAACACCCCGAGAAGAATAGAGCTCCTCCCTTTTAAAATTAATGGAGTTATTTCCATTTTGGCTTGTTTGACTTTTCCTCAGGTGATTCTGGTTGAATCAGAATGGCTTATGTTTTGCTCAGTCAGAACATTCCCTGAGACGCTCTCTGAATATCATGTCTGAAGGTGTCTGAGTCTAGTCTCATCCCAAAGTAGTACCCACTTTATTCAATAAAAAGAAGTCATTCCATTTCTGCTTGCAAATAATATTTCATCTAGGGGGAAACATTTTAAGACCATCCAAGTATCATGTCCTACCTTCAAAATTCCCCTTTCCTACCCCTGTAATAATCTCGATACTTGAAAAACTGAGGCAGGGGAATTGTGAGTTCAACGCCAGCCCAGGATATATAGCAAGCTGCATAAGATGAACGAAAACACAGAGGGGATGGGAGAAAAAGGATGAAGAGGAGAAATAAGAGAAGAGGGAGAGAAAAAAAGGAGGAGGAGTAGAAGGAAGAAGAAGAGGAGGAAAAGGAGGAGGAGGAGAAGGAAGAAGAAGAGGAGGAAGAAGAGGAGAGGTCAAGGAGAAGGAATTTTCCAGGTATCCATGATGCCTGCCTGTTACATGCTTTCATCATGACAGCTGCAGCATACTGACTCCAACATTCTTTCCACATTATCATTCATTCATTATCAGCATTCTTCAACATTTGCTCATTAGTGAAGTAGTCAGGGTTAGTACACATACATTAAGTACTGCTTTTCCTACGACGTATCCCTACTTCGCTCCTGCACTTTACACGGGTACTCAGACTTGGCCAGTGAGGGCGCCTTCAAGCTGCCTACTATGTATTTTTGACATATTTACTTTTTTCACTTTTATTTCTTTACTTTCTCACAATAAAAATGTTCTAGACTTATCCTGTATATGTCCTTTCTCTGTTCTGGATGAGGTCATTTCTCCAAAGAGTCCTGGGGGGTCTTTTCAAGGACTAACAGAGAGCAAGATTCAGGATGCCTGGTTTCCAGTCAGTCTGCTTCACTTGTTGATCTTCATTTTAAATGTGTGCCACATGTCCCTTTCTGTCCTAAATTAGATAGTTCAAAGGGGCTCATTTCCGTTGTGGCAGCAAAATTATTGGTAGATCTCACTAACTGTTAACCAAGGGTCTACACTTCAAGGGTCTACACTGGGTTAGGATGGATCCAATTCAATTATATCCCTATTGAAAGCAAGCGGTCTTCCTCTATGGCATTGTCCTTACCCCTTGAGATGCAGCCGAGCCGATTATTGACAGCATGGCTGACGGCTGACGTGCTCAAACTCCTAAACTCCGTCCTAAACTCCGTAAAGCAGCCCCCTGCTTTCTTCTTTTGGTTCATTACCTGAGGCAGCTGCTCCCTGCTGTGCATGATCCTAAGGGAGCTCAACCCCCAGAACTTCTTTTTCCATTATCTTGCTGTGCACATTCCAGTCTCCACAGCCCTGAGCTTTAGATCTGTTATCTCCTTGCTGAGACCCCAGGCTCTCCCTGTGTTAGTCACATCTATTTTGGCAGAAAATAGACACAGGCCAGACCCCAGGACAGGACAGCGGGCTCTTAAATGTCTGTCTTCTCATGAGTCACAGTCTTGGCTGCCTGTTGTCCATTGCTAGCGGCCTCATGGATGGAGAGTCTGTACTTTGTATGGAAATGTAAGGTCAGCTCTAGCTGCCTCTCACTGTTTCCATGCCTTCAGCATGAGGTAAGGCTGTCCTGGGAATGGTGAAGGATCAAACCCATTCAGCACATTTTAATAAGGTCTATCGGCATTCCAAAGAAAGTCATTTTCTGGCACCCGCTCAGCTGTGCACCTGTTCATTTGTTCTGTAAACCCACAGTATCCAAAATGCTCTCGAGGACTGAAGTGATTCCAGATGAGATGACAAAGAAATGTCTCGCTTCATTCTAGAAAGCAGACACTCACTGCACGGCTGGAGAGTCCGACACTCTGACACAGCTGTGTTTCCATGACTCTTCCTCCAAGTCACACAGGAAGGTCTCCAGCCAAAGCCAACAAAGCTCGTTACTATGTTACTACGGTTCGCATTTCCTGTTTGTGTGACTCAGGAGTGAGTCACTTTCTGATGTATTTTCACTTTTTTGTTTTTACTTCTAACCACACATATCTACAGAGAACTTAAAAGTGATCAGGAAAAAAAAGAAAGAAAAATT
>NW_021604599.1:356776-437553 GCF_004785775.1 Grammomys surdaster | reverse complement strand
CAGCAGTGGACCTAGCACTACTGTCTCCACAGATTCTTCTCCAGGTGAGAAGTTCACTGAGGCCAATCTGTTCCCTGCAAGGGCAGCCTGGGTTTTTGCTTAAATGGCCCAGAACTTAAAAGGCAAGTGTGACAGAGACATGCCGGCCTGCCCATCTTCCAGGAACCCTCAGAACACCTTCTTACAGGTCTCTCTGAATCTCTAGTGGAATGCTGGTTTTCCATGAGTCAGTTGCACACTGATTCTTCTGTGGATTCCCACTTCCCAGGAACTGAACGGGAGTTCCTTGGGTTGATCCTTTCCCCCCTTGCTCTTCCTTTCATCTTTCTCACCTCAGGCCCCATCTCTTGTGAAGAACCTTTAGGCTCTCTAGAGGAGCATCTTCCTTTCCGCTTTTCCTCTTGGCCAACCTGCTGGAGCACAACAATCCTGGGAAATACTCTGTGATCACTAGCTAGAGCGGGCTTGGTGCTTTCCCAGCACCTGGCCGCCTTTATAATAAATAAAGGCAGAGCTGTGGTGTTCACTTGCACTGTGCTAAGCACGGATGAACACTCCATCTCCAGGAGTTCTTTCAAGTGGATGCTGTTACCCTCAGCTCATTTCACAAATGAGCACACAGCCAAGGAGCTGCCACTGAATCCCAATGTCACAGCCGACAAGTGGCAGAACCACAGAGCTTCGATGCATTTCACAAGCAATAATGTGAAACACAGTTAGCTGAGACTTTAACAGGACAATAGAGATACAAGGAAAAGGCCCAGAGCACTGATGGTGACCTCAGGACAACACTGAAAGGACAGGAGAGTCAGCTCACCGAAGTCCTTTGCCAGTGGTCGATACCCCTAAACTAGGTCCATATTAATTCTCAGAACATAGGCCAAGATACGCTACTACGAGAGGCTCTCTATGGGGGCATCCTTCTTTCTTTTTTTCCTCGTGGCTAACCTGCTGGAGCATGACGACCCTGGGAAACATTCTGTGATCACTATCTAAAGCAGGCTCGGTGCTGGAAGACAGGAACAATTTCTAAAACACAGAAATATATACATGAATCAAAGCAGAAAACAAGACAAGAAAAGTTGAAGATCTGAAATTCATATGGAAAATTTAATCTAGGAGAGAAATGGAAAACATACAAGGAAAGCCCATTAACATTTTAAGTACTGCTCGGCTATAATAAGCTATAGACAGAATTTTAATACTTCCAAAGATTAAAAAATAGAGAAATGAATAAATCTTCCACTACAAAGCATGAGAATTTCGGTTTCAATTTTGCCCCAAAATGAGAATTTTAAACTAAGTAATATGTACTTTGTGTGCCTACAATATGGGGAGAAAGCCTTCAACAAATGGCCATGGCAAGGACGCCAAACCCTCAGCCACATGAAAAATGACAAAGACCTCCAATACCCAAGGCTGAGGTTCAAAGAGAGTCAAGGCCTTCTTCCAGTCCAGATATGGTTGTTGATAAGTGTGAAGAAAAAAAAAAGATCCATTGTAGCTCTCCCCCTCCCCCATTTTTATGTCTAGACATGCTCCTACCATGATTTAAATCTGCCTCCTGGATCCAGGTGTAAGCCATAGACCCAGCTTCCTTATTTTCTGTATATGGTATATATACATATACAGAAAATATGCAATTACCTGGTCTATCCACTCAACTGTACATAATTGAGCATCCAGGATGCTTCAGTTTCTCCCTCAGAGAGCCCAGGCTACAGGATGCCAGCTTTGCTGTGTCCTTGTGTTTGTCTTTTCTTCATTCCCTTGCTGTCAGGTCCACCACCCATCCCTGCAGCCATGCTAAATGCTGCAATAAAACTCCTGTGCTAATTACCAACATGCTAACCTTCAGTGTTGATATGTCAGCAGAATATGCAATTCTGCCTTATGGAAGTTTCAACAATAGCAGAAAGCACAACCAACAGTTGAAAGCTTTAAACTGCAGACCACTCATTAGCAGAAGGCCAGCTCTGACAGTGCTACAAAAATGTCCCGGATTCAAAGCACAATCTCCTCCCAAGAGTAACACACAGAAAATTCACAAAGTCTGAAGTGAAGTAACACTTGCTTTGGGACATTCAAGGATCAATTCAGTATGTTAACCACAGGTATTTCGGTGGTAATAAGTATTAGTTATTAGTACTGACAAATAATTGTAACCTTACTCTTGTCAACTTCAAGCTATTCTGTCTCAGAGTCTTTTAAAGACAAGAGGCAGGAAGGCAAATATAGATTCATGATGAAAAAAGAGCAGTCATGTGTTTAACCACACGGCTAGTGCATACTATCCACTGTCACAACAGCTTCACAAGACATCCACCGAGCTTCTTCCTACAGTACGTATTATACATTGAGCGTATCTCTCCTATCCCCACCCTCCCCTTCCTGCCCTTCCTTCCCCTCCATTTCTCCTCTTTATTTCCCTAAACAATTTCACCTCTACACTCATTTTATATATTTAGGCCTCTTTGTTTTTGTGTCAACATAAAAAGATGTTTTTAGGAACAACAAGAAAACATATTTGTCTTCTGAGGCTGGCTTAATTCATGTAAAATTCATGTAATACGATTATCTCTAGTTGCATCCATTTTTCTGCTAGTGGCATAACTCTATTCTTTTTTTTTTTTTTGTGGTGAAAAATAATTCCCTTGTGTGTCTGTCCACAGGATCTTCAACCCATTTCTCTGTTGCTGGACCCTTAGCTTGGTTCCATAACTTAGCAGTTGTGAAAGGTGCCAAGATGCACATTGACCTGCAGGTTATCTCTGGGATAAGGTGACTGAGAGTCCATCCGGTAAGGAGTCCGCAGTGGTTGGGCTGAGTCACTTAGAAGATCTGTATGTGAATATTCATGAGCGATCTCTGTACCTATTTCCTTCATGGCTAGACAGGTGGGTTTACATTCCCATCAGCAGTGTACCTCTGTTTGTTTTTTAGTTTTTTCAGCTTTTTCGAGACAGGGTTTCTCTGTGTAGCCCTACTTTGTAGACCAGGCTGGCCTCGAACTCAGAAATCTGCCTGCTTCTGCCTCCCAAGTGCTGGGATTAAAGGTGTACACCACCGTTGCCCACCACCAGCAGTGTATAAAAGGCTCCCTTTTGCACACATCCTCACTAGAATTTGCTGTTTTCTTAACGACTGGGCTGCCATGCTGACTGGGGTATGATGGAATCTCAGTTTTAATTTGTATTTCTCTGATGACTAATGAGGTTGAACATTTTTCATATTTTTTAATACTTTTTTAGAACTTCATACTGAAAAAGGGATTTTTTTAAGCTAATTAAATAGTGTAACAGGAAGCCTTAATTCACTAATACAAATAGTTAAGAATTGCAGGTCTGCTAGCTTGCTAACCCAAGGTCGTCACACGGGATGCAGAGCTGGAGAAACAAAGGTCAATTGAGTGTTCTGAGACTCTGTTCCCGTGGTGTCTGACTTAGCCTCCTCTGGAAACACTCCCACCAGAGGTCCCACCTTACCCCAGAGATAACCTGCAGGTCAATGTGCATCTTGGCACCTTTCACAACTGCTAAGTTATGGAACCAAGCTAAGGGTAGAGCAACAGAGAAATGGGTTGAAGATACTGTGGACAGACACACAAGGGAATTATTTTTCACCACAAAAATTCAGCCAGATGGTCTGTTGGCTCAGATAAACATTCACACTGGGTCCCAAGGCCACCGAAACCAGAGACTGTTCTCGTGAGATCTGCTTACATATATTACTGACATCTGAAACAACCAATTGTGTGTGATTACCCACAACCTCTCCCTCCCCCCACCTTTGTCTATAATAACCCTAAGCCTTTGGGCCTTGAGGTCGATAACCTCTACCTCCTGTGCGAGGCACGTATCGACCCGAAGCTTCGTATATTAAAGGACCTGACTCATGTAATTACAGCAAGACGGTATCTGGAGTGTCTCTGGCGTCACATCTTTCCTGGGTCTCCTCCCTGAAGGGGTCTTTCAATACATGAATACACCATCTATGTCACTCTAGCTTCTCTCTTCCTCCAATCCAACTCCATCCATGGCTTTTTTCCTCTCAAATTCATGACATATATATGCAGGAGCTTGTTCCTACAAGAAATTGATATTTTGCTCTCTAAGCAGCCAGGGGCCACTTGTAGCTCTCTTCACTGAGTGGAACCTTGTGGAATGTTCCCATTCTACCACATTGATATGTCAACTAGTATTGTCATTACACTGGTCTTGTTCAGGCAATCTTATTGGTGAGACTTATGGATGCACTTTTCCTGTCATGTCTAGGGTGTACTATCTAACAGCAGGCATCCTGGCTCCCTCTTCCTCGATGCCCCCTGAGCCCTCAGTGTAGGACTTACATTGCACATCTCTGCATTTGATCAGTTGGGGTTGCTATAGCAATCTCCATCTGTTGTAAACAGACACCTCTTTCATGAGGAGTATGTAGCAGGCTGGGCCATGGACCGACTGTGTACAGGAGCTAGGCTGTGTGACTCTGTGTTGAGGTTGGCATAGATGGATGAGGTTCCAGGTAACTCCTCTGACTTGGTGGGGCTCACATGTCTATTGATAATTAGTATTTCATCTTTTGTAACTGCTCATTTTACTGACCAGTTTATTGGTTAGGCTGCATGATTTCTCTCCTGTGTGTGCTGAGGTGAGGTAAAATCAACCTTGGGTATTTCCTTCAATTACTCTTGATCCTTTGAGATAGTGTTTCTCCCTGAACCCGGAGCTTATTCAGCTCGGTCAGCTGGTCAATGAACTCCAGAGTTCTAATGCCTCCACTTCCTTTGTACTGGAGTTACAGATGGACACGGCCACGCCTGGCTTCTCTGTGGGTGCCAGGGACCTGAGCTCAGATCACTATGTTTGCGTAGCAGTCCATCTTTGGAGGCTCTCTTCTGTCAGGTGTATGACTAGTAAAGCTTCCTCTCATTCTGTATGCTGCACAGAAGCTCTTTACCTTCAGGAGCTCGCACTTAGTGGGTGCTGACTTTATTTTCCATAGCAATCCAAGGCCTATTCAGGAAGAAGCCCTTACGTCAGCGGTTTTCAACCTTCCTAATGCTGCGACCCTTTAACGCAGTTCCTCATGCTGTGGTGACCCCCCAGCCATAAAAGTATTTCATGCTACTTCATAACTATAATTTTGGGACTACTATGAATCATAATATAAATATCTATATTTTCCTATGGTCTTAGATAACACTTGTGAGAGTCATTCCACCCATAAAGGGGTTGTAACCCCTAGATTGAGAAGCACTGATTTACGTGCATCCAAGTCTTTTACTGGAAAAGGACAAGGACAAAGTACTCTGTTCATTCTAAGATGCTAATTTCTGCTAATACTTCCAGGATACGGATGATGGATGCCAGAGGGAGGGAGGAGAGCCCATGTGGGTATCACTGTTGTGTCCTTAGATATGCTGACTGTCAGCTTTAATACATGCAGGTGGAGACAGACAGACAGACAGACAGACAGACACACACACACACACACACACACACACACACACGCTCGCGCAGACACACACTCAAGCTACAGAACAGGAAGGCTGAAAACAGGTATGTGAAGGGCAGCCAGAGTAAGCATTAGTTATGGCTGTCAGGAAGGCCTCAGACCCAACTCCTCTTTGAATTGTAATAGTCATAGAAAAGTGGGGTCATGGGAAGTCAGATTTTCTAAATTATTATAATTTCACTTTTTACTATTGTTTGTGCATATGATGAATGTGTGTGGAGATCAGAGGACAACTCTGTGAAGTTAGCTCCCTCCTTGCACCTTTACGTGTGTGTATTCAAGGGCTTGAATTCAGTTCTCCAGGCTTGAAGGCAAGAGCCCCTACACACTCTCTGAGCCATCTGGCTGGCCCCTAGTATTATTTTTAAATGAGCAGTTTATACTCAAGGGTAAAAATGCCTCCTAATCCCCTTCACCTATTCAAAATATTTGCCAATATTTTGAAATATCTACAGGCCAAAAATGTCTTCTAATTTATTATTTCAGACAGATGAATTTATATTTATACATATATAAATATACAAATATAAATTTATATTTATACATATATATATGCATATATATATATATATATATATATATATATATCCTACTAGCACTGTGCCTGTGTAAAAAGCACAGAGAGGGATAAGACTGGGCCAGCTAGTTTACTGGAGAGAGAGAGAGACCATAAACAGATAATTACAATACCATACAATTAGTGCTTCTGGCACGTTAGCACTGAATGGAGAGGGTACAGAGGAGGGGATGACTAATCCTGCTTTTGCTTCCATCCCACTTAGGAAGGAAGGAGGGCTTCTCCCCTAATGACCTTTGAAATTTCCTTGTCTGGTCCTCATTAACTTTAAAGCAAACGCCACCCCAACCCATCTCCTCACTGGGCCCTTACACCATCTGCATCTGCACACTTCCTTAATAAACACTGGTTAAGCAAGCTGTGAAATTAATAGCCACATAGCAACACATGAGCTGCCTATGCAACTGAGCGCTATCACAGTCTCTGCCCCTAGATCGCTCTACAAAACTTTCTTGCTTTCTAGAGTCAATTAATACCATATATGTTTCTCTATTTAAAAAAATTAAAGTTACAGCCAAATGGATGGTTCATCTAAATTTAGGATACCACCATTTAAGAATTTATGTTCTTTGGGGCTGGAGGACAGCTCAGTTGATAAAGTGTTTGCAGTGCAAACCTGAGAAGCAGAGTTCAGATCCCCAGAACCTAATAAAAGCCAGGCAGGTCGGGCTGCCTGCCTATGATCCCAGGGCTCAAGAAGCAAGAGGGCTCAGCAAAAGACTATGCCTCAGGGCTGGAAAGATGCCTCGATGGTTAAACTCGCTGGCTGTTCTTCTAGAGGACCTGAGTTCAATTCCTAGCACCCACATGGCAGTTCACAGCTGTCTGTAACTCCAATTCCAGAATACTAGTTAGCCACCATAATATAGATATGCAGGCACATGAAAATAAATAAATCTTGAGAGAAAGAGAGAGAGAGAGAGAGAGAGAGAGAGAGAGAGAGAGACAGACTGTGCCTCAGTAAGTATACACATGTGCCCACATACACCACAAACATACATGTAAGAAAAATAAAGTTTCTTATTTTAATTTAAAAGTTTTTACCTGCAAGAAATACTTGAGACTGTAGGCTTATACCTTTTAAACCCACTTTAATAAGGGTTCTTAAATGTTTCAACCTCCCTTCCAGCCCACTGACCAAAAGTAGGGGAGGAAAATGGCTAACAGGACAAGGGGGATGTGGGCGATTTCAATCTTTGAGTCTGCAGTCCAGTTCACTAGCAAAACACCAAACACAAATCAGCAGTAGCTGCTCAATCCAGAAGAAACCATGAGGCTAGGGCAATCAGCACAAGTCTGCCAAAGCGGCAAGTAGCAGCCAAAACACCATCAGAAGTTCTCTGATGTGCTACTTTCTATGAATTCATGGCAAGCAAAGATCAGCAGAGAAAGCAAGGCGAATCAATACAATAGCACCATCAGTGAAGACTAGCATCTGCGAAAGGCCAATGAAGACCACCAAGGTGAACCAATGCCAGAGGGTAATCCACTGTCTATTGGGTTATACATATACTCTTTCTAAATACCATGTGTCCTCAAGCATCTGCTCCAGCAAAATATCACATGCGCTTTCACCAGGAAGCCTCCAGAAAACATCTTCTTAGAAAAACATCTTCTCATAAGACAGCTTCCAGGAAAACATCACATGACACAACTGAGTCTCCAACAAAACCAGAAATTCCCACTTTATCAGACAACATACAATACAGGACATTTATTTATGTATAATAATCAAAAATAGCTATGCTAGAAAGTGAGGAAACTAGAAGATAACACTATGGCTTTACATTAAAGTCACTCTAAGTATTTAATGAGACAGAAAGGGGATCAGGGCAGGCTGCATAATTCTGACCAAAGTTAGATTATAAAGAGAGTTTTCATCCTCAGCACTGAGATGGCATCCTTCTGCCCACTGGCCTGTAGGATATAAGCAAAAGCAGATATCAAGTCGTTTCCCTAAAAAGAAATAAGCATAAGGAAAAGGTTTGAGAAAGACAAAGTTCTCTCTCCCCCCAACCCGCCTCTCTCAGTAAAAAAGTTCTTTAGAAGTTGAGAAACTTTTGAAAAAATGCTCATTTTCAGGATGCTGCATCCATCCAATGTTCTAGTAGAGCATCTATCTTTATTACCTCCCCAGCTTCAGGATATGTATACTGACACCAATTTATAGTCAATAAAGCTGAGAGGAGGAGGGAGGAATGTAGTTGCTTGTATTCTAATGCTAATTATGTTCCCTAAAATACTGTTTTCAAAGAACTTCTGCACAGAGCTTCTGAGAACCTGCCCCCAGTTGGTTCTGATTGGTTAAAAAAAAATAGATGCCAATAGCCAATAGCTGGGGAGTACAGACAGAGGCAGGGTTTTAGGATTCCCGGGTTTAAGACCTGTAACGGGGAGAAAGAGATCCGCAATGCCTGGAGAGTGTGGAGGAGAGGAAAGACCATGCCATGCCTGAGAAGACTGAAGGACAGAGAGGCATGACCGCCATGTGAAGGAGCCGGGAGAGCACATCCCAGAGCGCGACCCAGTTGGGCAGCCCTCTGGGTCCAGAGCAGCCAAGATAGAACACAGAATTAGTAAGCAATATCTCGGAATTAACCATGTAGAGGTTAGGCAGTGGTCCAGCTATTGGGTTAAGGCATATTAAAATATAAAGACTGTGCATGTGTCTTCATTTGGAAACATAAACTTTGGGGCCGGTAGGTAACCATGACGCCAGGATTTATTAATAAATCAACAAAGGAAGGAAAAGAGTAAAAGTGTTTGGCAGAGAAAGACTCATACAGGTCCTTTAGCATGGCTGATGCTGAGCCAGTATAAAATTAGCCACTCACTTCCTACATGAGAAAGTCTTCTGGAATCCCCACAACACCATTGAAACTAGGGTTTATGTAAATGTGAAAATCTTTATATGATCATTCCACTACATGCTCCACAATGAGGGTTGATGGTGCTCACTCATCATACCCAAGCCTCTCAGGCTACTAGGCCCTTGCATAGTCATCCACTGTCTGAGTGACCCTATTAGAGTATTGCATCCATAATAATCCTTCTATCTCTAGATCCTGAGCTCTTGGGACATGCCACATAGACTTAAATCATAGCGGCAGTACAATTAAGCAATATGTTTTTTCTCTTAAAAGTAAAGACACTGAACTCAGTATGGTAGCGCGTGCTTAAGGTCTAAGCACTTCAAAGTTAAGGCAGGAGGATCAGGCTTGAGGACAGCCCTGGCTATAGAATGGGAAGCTATGTAAGGAAAAGGGGGAAAATGAGTAAGAAGAGAAGCCAATAACTGAAAACAAATGGACCCTGACTTTGAAAGATAAAGCCTCAGTAACCGTTTTCCAAGACTGTAAGCCAAAGACCAAGACCATACTCCTGCTAGGGAATGAGTTAATTACACTTGGGCATACAGCTACATTGTGCAGCAGTTTGCACTATTTTTTAAGCTTCAGGTGTACTAAGGAGTTTTGGTTTGTGGTTGCCCCTGTATCCGGCCAAACTCACATGTTCAATCTTAGGCGAGGCTGACCCACCTTCCTCTATAGCTACATGGATCAGGTGCGCATTTCTTGGACTTAAAATGACGAGGATAAACTAATGACTGATTCCTTTGAATGTCTGAGTCATTATCTCCATCCACTTGAACACTGAGTGCAGGTACTAGGTACCAATACTAAGCACCAAGACATTCATAAATCCAGAATGAATACAATAAGCTTGAACAGAAATGGAACCAGAACCAACACAATATGTCTCCTACTAAGTCAGCACTTTGAGAGATGCTCAATGTGAATAAAATAAGATGAAAAAGGCCTGTGCTAGCAAGAAGGCTATCACTATACATCCAGAGTCTTAAGAATCTTCATACTATTTGATCTACTTCTACTACAAAAATTCAAAATTTCGTAATTTTTGGTATAAGAATTTCAGAGGCAACCAACCATACAGAATACTATGTAAAAATTAAACATTATCTTCATACAAAAATAATTAAGATATTATACTAATAGAATGGTCATTAAAGTATCAAGTACACAGATATGGCCATGTAGAAAAAGAAACAAAGCTGACAAAATGATGTCACACAAGCCAGTCTCATTCACGGCCGTATCCTCAGTAACTCTGAGAGTTCCAGCTCACTGTAGTACACAGACAGTGCTGAAAACATGGTTTTCTCCATTAAAAACAACCAGTGCCACTGGAGGAAGTGTCTGGTCCGTTGAATTGTGCCTTGGCTATTCTTAGGCAGTGGGTGAATGTTTGCTAAGGGGTCCCACACTAGGTTAAGGACACTTGTTGGGCCCTGGTGAGAAGTCATTTACATCCCTTTGCTATTGTGACTTCAGATGTGGCCTGACAACTTAGTGTGTATAAAATCTCGTATCTCAAGCTTTGTTCAGATGCTCAGTCTTAAAACATCTGGAATCCTGGGCTCTGTGTATAGTAATGTGTCAAGTCAAAGGTCTTTAAACCTTCTAAGGGACCTTGATTTCCATATCTACAGAAGGAAACTGTTAGACAAATTTTCATTTCAATGGTTCAGCCTGGCAATAAAATAAGAGTCTATGATCTAAGAATTCTCATCAGCCAGGAGACAGAAAGGTTGTTGCTCACACTTCATTTATCATATACACCTTACTGTAGCTTACTTCTTAATGCCTTGTCTGAGACTACCTTCTGAGTGCTGTGTTTGGCCTACCGGGATCATGGGCCAAGGTAGTTAGAATATTTTATCTTTTTAGTTGTTTGTCTGTTTTATGAGGAACGATCTCATGTATCTCAGGCTGGCCCTATCCTTATTTCAACTTCTGATCCTCCAGCCTCTTCATCCCTGTTGCTGACAGGACAGGCATGCATGCTCACACTTGGTATTATGGGCTGCTGGGGACCTAACCCAGGGCCACATGCATGCCAAGCAAGTGCTCAATGAGCTATCTAGCTGCTGTTGTTTTCTTCAATATGATGGGTCTCCTTGGATAAAAGGGGGGGGGGGCGGCAATTTCCTTGTTCCTGTTGAACTCAACACAACTTCCTTCTCAGCCTTGAATAAAAGTCTGTACTCAGTCTCCTTACATATCAGGCACCACGGGGGACTTCACTGAGCTTTGGGGTGTGAAGAAGAACCTGCAGCAATGGAAGAGCCTGCAGTTTCACAGTAAGCCTCAGGGTTGGGCAAGCCTAACCTCAGAACCCAGCTTTGCTTGTGCTGCATACCAATGCTATCACATCAACAAAGGATGCTTTGTCTTCACCCATCCGAACACCACATGTTAAATGAATTTTTCACCGTTGCCAAAGACTGGTCACACAGATTATCATCCCTGTATTACAGGGAGTTTTGTTGTTTCGGTTTTTTTCTAGTCCATTCCCAATCAGAAGCTCAAACAATTTGCTTTAATTCTTTTATTTGGAAGAGTATATTATTTCTCCCCTTCACGCCTCCGTCCAAATTCCCCATATGCCCTTCTCCTTGCTTTCTTTCAAATTCATAGCCTCTTTTTTCGTTAACCATTGTTATATATACGTATATGTATATAAACATATATTCCTAAATACACAAATACAACCTGCTCAGTCTGTACAATGTCACTTGTTCGTATGTTTTCAAGATTGATGATTTGGTATTGGATAGCCAATTGGTGTGCTATTCCCTAGGGAACAATATTTTTCCTGCTTCCCACTGAAAGCATCTGCTTTCAACATCTTTATAGTTATCTGATCTCCAAGCTTGTGATCCAAAAATAGAATCTAAGATATCAAGTCTTACTTCAGAGTTACATCTCCAGACTTCATAAAGAGTCATTTCTATGTCACAGCCCCAACAAAATCACAGCAACCAAAGAGAGGTGACCCTACAGATGTCAGCTCCCAGACTAAACCCATGTCTCTCCCTGGCCCATCAGCCCAGACACACTGATAATCCAGTCCAAAGAGTAGGCAAAGAAACATACTGACTTGCGGCTACCATCTGCTCACCCAGAAGCCTCCCTCCAGCTTGAGAGAGCAGAGAGCCAAAGCCAGATGTGGGACCCAGGGGCTCTTCCTGTCCCAGCTGTGACACAGGCTGCCCCACCCTGTTCTTTCTAAGAGGAAGTGGGCTGGAAATCCTGTACACTCATTGTTTTATTAATAAATCTTTAGAAAGAGGAAAGCTTTAGACAAGGATACATATTTACTAGGAAAACCAGGAGGCTATGTCCCTAACATTCTTATGTTGCTTGCTGACTTGATCATCTGAGACTTTAGAAACAAAAAGAGAATCCTACCCCATCTCAATGTCATAAGATGCTGATGACACATTAGACAGACAAGCTGTCATTATTATGTATATCGCCACTCACATCACAGAACTCTGAGATATGGAGTAAGCTTCACGTGGGTTGAGAAATTCTCATACTTCCCAAGATGTCTCACTCACAAAAGTCCAGCTAGAATGAAGAACCATGAACAGATGACACTAGACCTACAGGCGAGAGGCAGACTTGTAGCAAACATAAATTCAAAGTCAGTTTCTCTTCCTCTTTTCTTCTCCCTGTTCCCTCTCCCCTTCTCTCAACTCACTATGTAGACCAGACTGGCCTTGAACTCACAAAAATCACCCTCCCTTTGCCTCAGCTTCTCAAGTGCTAGGAATAAAGGAATGCACTAGCAGCCCCTGGCTCAAAAGACATACACACTTAATGAAACAATTCACTAAGACAGCTTTATGGCTTCATGGAACAGCCCTTAGACTAGAAATCTGACTTCTGAAAGACATCTCTCACACCTGAATCCACCTCTTCTGGGATAAGGTAGTCATTTAAGCCTAAGCATACTGAGTGTTCCCGGCAACACACCCACAAGTGTATGAAAGACCTCTCAGTCTCGAATTTCCTAGGCAAACAATGTTGTTGTGTTGGTGTGGTTTCTACACTGTCTTGGACTATATTAATATCCTTCTTCCTTTCCACAGATGAGCTGGCCCAAATCCTCCTCCTATCACTCATTCCTAATCACCCACTCATTTCCTCTGTTCAGACTGGGATGGGAGGGGCAAATAGCTCCTGGAACCACTAATGTTTAGATGTAAGATGACTGGCTACTTCATTATTTTGAATCAAAAGGACTACATTCATCAAATTCTTTTGGGAAAAAAGTTGCCAAGTTATCCATACATTTGAACATAGTTTTGCTTACTGTATTGAACTGCTCTAATAACAGAAAGCATGCTCATGGATAGCTCTATAATTAATAAAGGCCAAGAAAAGAGACCCCAACATGGAACTCCACTGAAGATAACCCAGTGAGCGCTATGACAGATGTCTTTAACCCCGTGTCCTCATCACTACTTGACTGCAATGTTCTCATATGCTCACTCAAGTCTGCTTATCAAACATCGTGTGCCAGGCCTGCTCAGCATCATTGGCACAAATACAAAACAGTCTATTGGATAAACAAACTGCAGCAAATTGTAAAAGTTGTCTGGGTCGCTTGCTATGTTCACTGTGCATCTTCAGAGCTACTCCTTTCCATAGAAATAACCCATAGCAATAGGCTCACTGGAGACAAAGGAGCCACAAACTGTTCCTCATTTGGTCACAAGAGGACTTTTAGGGGAAGAAAGAAAAAACACAAAAGCAAACAAAAACTCTTCTGAATCTTTCAGCATATACATTTTTCTCAACCAATTTTGGCTAAATTTTCTAGGTCTAATCCTGATGCTTTTACTGAGAGCTAAATTTGTACTTGGTTTCCAAATTATTAAAATCTGTTAAGCAACTGGTCATCTATAGATAACAAGCTATACTGCTTAGTGTAGCATCTCTATCCTTGGAAATAACATGAACTCTTGTCCATTTTGTTATGGTTGTTGTTGTTTGAGGCAGGATCTCATGTAGCCCAGGCTAGCCTGTTTGCTATATAAACAAGAAGGAGCCTGAACTCCAATCCTCTTGTCTCTATGTCCCCAAGTGCTGCTATTACTACATTTTAATTCACATTTGTAACTGAATGACTAGTATTAATCACCAAGTGTCCCAGGATCTTTTGCTTACCTTATTTAATTTTCAGATCAAATGATTTCTGGAGCTTTCTGATGATGGGCAAATGACCTTTTCCCCAAAAGCAAAGCTTCAGAGTTAAAAAGCTGTTTGAATTTACAAACTCTCCCACTTCTCAAGGATAATGACATGGGGTGGGACTGAGTACACCACACTGTGATTTTCAGGTCCCTATCTCCTTTTGTGCCGCTAAGAGCTAATCTACTTTACATACACCCTGTTTATTTTTATAGAACTGGCATATCAATGTAAGAATAGGCTACAGTTTTTGTAAAACAGGTTTTTAAGTGGGACTGAAATAGTTCAGGAAGATTCTCTGGGTCAGGACTCTTACCCACATTTCAACACCAGGAAGGTAAAATCTAAAGGAGAACCCAAAATGGATGATACCACCCCTAACCCCCTAACCCTAACTCTAACCCCCTAACCCTAACCCTAACCCTTCCTGAGCATAATTATGCCCACACTGCCTGCATCCAGTGAGCACCTTTGTCAATACATGCTGTGATGAAGCACTGGACTAGATACAACGCCATGATTCTAGATGAGGAACCATTCATCAGTCAGGGCTGTCCCAGATAGTGAGGAACATATACTACACTGATAATATATACTCTGTGAGCATGCTGACCACTACAAATGTCCAGACACTAGAGGTAAGTGTGGCACCCCATCCCGTTTATACCCTGTTTCTACTTAGTGAGATGGCTCTAGCACCCAGGATGTGCCAAGAACAGTGTACATCCAGGTATGCCTGGTAAGGTGGGTACCACAGAGGCAATCTGAAGAAGCAGAGTGAGCTCTGCTATGGATGGAAGACAGAATCTGTAAGCTTCTTCAACGTCCAGTCCAGGACCAAACCTGTTGTGAATCAGTTTCTCCACACCTTGCCTTTTTCCCCTTCTCTGAGGTGATTTCATGAGCTCATAAAACCAAAGCTAGGCTCACACAAAAAAGCTAGTGTTGGGATTTCTTCTTTTCTGTTACTGTAGAGACAGCATCTCACTATATAGTTCTAGCTGGCTTGATACACAGTATGATCTAGATCAGGATAGCCTAGAACTCAAACAGCAATTCACCTGTCTCACCAGTAATCCCAAGAGCACTACAATTGGTCCTGTCCTGTTTAAAGCACTTCCACTCTTTGTGTCCTGGGCAGCTAGGGGAGGCTAAAAGGCTATAAATGCCCTAGGGAAGGTAAAGGAATCCACCAGCCTATTTCTAGGATTTTCCAGAGAATTCCACTCAGCTGGAGAGAAGAGATCAGACCCTCACTTCCTTTCTGCTCGAGTCAGTTTTCAGGGGATTCGTGTTCTGGAGGCCGGTGGACTCAGCTGTCCGAGAAGAGGTTCCCTTGTCGATCATCTATATTTGATTGGAAAGGACACTAGCTGTATTCAAGGTTTACACAATCAATATTTTTATTGACAACTAGTTTTCAGATGACAACTTTACATATGGGTGACAGTAAAAGACTTGTGAGCCTCCTCAAATAGACCCTGCTCAATACAGTAAGGATGCTCTGCACACAGGGACTCTGGCTCTCTAGCTTCCGCAGCTGATTTAAAGGGCAAAGTGCTAACTAAAAAAGGCAAATTTCTGGGGCTCAGAAAGTGTGACTAAGCAGTAGAGGTGGGTATTGAGGTTTTGTCTTTTATTGTCAATTGTAATGTTAAGTACAGGCCCCAAAACCTGGAGTCTCTACATAGCCCCTGGGACCCTGTCCCCAAGTTAATTCTGACTGGTGAATAAAGATGCTTGCAGCCAATAGCTGGGCAGAAGCGAGATAGGTGTGGTTGGGTTGTCAAGGGCTTGGGTCAGAGAAGAGACAACAGAAGACAGAAAGAAAAGTTGCCATGGAAAAACAAAACCAGGAGGGAGAGAGAGCCACCATAGGGCAGGAGTAAAGAAAACGTGGTCCTGTGTGCTGGCCAGTTGGAGCTAAGAGCATCCCAGACAGAACAAAGAAATAGTGAGTGATGGCTTGGGGTTATCAATGGGAAGGTAGATTCTAACAACATGGAGGGTAGGCAGTTGCCTAGCTATTGTGCTGCCAATATAAAGGCTGTGTGTGTGTGTGTGTGTGTGTGTGTGTGTGTGTGTGTGTGTGTGTGTTTTCATCCAGGAACATAAATGGTTAAACGCAGGTATAAACCCCACACTGCCGGGATTTTTAATAATTATTTACTATAGTTGGGAATCTGCAACTGAACTTCTGCCACATGATTTTTTTTTCTTTTATTGGATATTTTCTTTATTTACATTTCAAATGTTATCCCCTTTCCAGGTCTCCCCTCCAGAAACCCCCTACCCCCCCTCCCTTGCCTCTGTAAAGGTTGTCCCCCATCCACCCACCTACTCCTACCTTCCTGCCCTGGCATTCTCCTACATTTGGGCATTGAGCCTTCACAGGGCCAAGGGCCTCTCCTCCCATTGATGTCCGACAAGGCCATCCTCAGCCACATATGTGGCCGGAGCCATGGGTCCCTCCATACGTACTCTTTGGTTGGTGGTCCAGACCCCAGGAGCTCTGGGGGTTCTAGCAAGTTGACACTGTTGCTTCCCCAACAGGTTTCTGACACACTGGTGATTGTTGTCTGTACAGAATGACACTCAACCAAGTTAAAAGCTGGTATTGTCTTCTTAACAGCTTATATTCTATCACTTTGAGATGGATTCATGTCTTAGTCAGGGTTTCTATTGCTGAAATAAAACTCTATGACCAAAAGCATCTTGGGGAAGAAAGGGTTTATTTGTCTTACATATCCTAAGTCGTAGTTCATTAAGTTAAAACCAAGGCAGGAGCCTGGAGACAAGAACTGACTCCCTGGAAGAATGCTACTCACTGTCTTGCTTAAATTACATTGTTATGCAACTAAGGACAACTGGTCCAGAAGAGGCACTACCCAGTGTGGGTGAGGCCCTTCCACATCAATCATTAATTGAGGAAATGCCCCATAGACATACACACAGGCCAATCTGATAGAGGCAATTCCTCAATTAAGGTTCCCTATTTCAAGATGACTAGTTTGTTTCAAATTTAGCAAAAAAAAATTTTTCTTAAATTTAAAAAAAAAAACCCTCTCATTGGTAAAATTAAGTTAAATGGAAACCATAAAACTCACCTTAAAAATAACTAAATATTAAAAGAATAAAGTAAAAACCTAGGGTTGGAGAGATGGCTCACAGATTAAGGGTACTCGTTGCTCTTGCAGAGGACACCAATAAAGCTCTCCATAACTGCCTATAACTTCACTTCCTAGGGATCCCTGAAATGTGGTCTATGTGTACCACACTCAGTCCCAACACATATATATATACCAAACCTTTTTTTAAATTGATTTAAAAATTAGCTGAACACTGAAAGAAAACCAGAGCCCTTGCTCTATGCTCAAATACAGATAAAGTAATTATTAAATTGTATAGTGGCCTATATGTTTAAATTTTACTCTTTAGGCTGGTCACAAAAGTGTTCATGTGAAAGCATGTTGAATGTAATCATACGACCTTGTATTAGGGTAAGTTTTACCTTTTTTTCTGTGTTTCTTTAGCCTCATGAACACATCTTTATCTTAGGTTAAGTCATCTGACCTTTATGACCTAGCATAAAATCCAAGGAATAAGAAGTTGGTACAAGTCAATACTGAGGATTGGAAATATCTCGGTGATTACAAGAGGTTACTGTTCTTCAGAGGACCCAGTTTCAGTTGCCAACACCCAGGTTAGGTGATTTGTATCTCCAGCTCTAGGAGGATGTAACACTCTCTTCTGGTATCCATGGATACCTAAACTCACATGCACATTTTCACACACAAATACACATGCATACACAGAACTAAGAATAAGAAAATAAATCTTGTTGGAGGCCAGCCTAGTCTACAGAGTGAGTTCCAGGACAGCCAGGGCTACACAGAGAAACCCTGTCTCAAAAAAACAAAAAAAGAAAATAAATCTTTTTTTAAAAAAAAGAGGTAATATAAGACCCTAAATATCTAAACAGCCAGATAAAGAGACACTGTGCCTTCATCTGCTAAAAACAGAAAGAGTAGATACACTCCATATCACGTGCCTATTTAGATAATCCAATGGACCAGAAACACCTTTGGGAGACCAACTCTAAGAAAGCTCAGGAAAGCACTGTGGTATATGAGCCATGGCATTTTTGGCAATACACAATGGATAGGCTACTTCTCAGAGTTTTTAAGCAGCACTTAAATATTCATAAATAGCACTGCTTTCCATTCTTCACTCAAGAGCTACTTCATGCTAGAGATTCTATTCTATACACCAATAGAGCAGGCTACCAGAGGGTGGGTGAGGTTCAATAACAGGGTGGTTTCTGACATAAGACCTTGGAAGTGATACTTAGTGGGGAAATTGAAGAAGAAATATTACTAAGCAAATAGAGACCGGAAAGGGGAAGTGTGGCGGCTATTTCAAAGGAACTGAAATCAAGTCACCATGGCTGAATCCAAGCAATGGAAAAGGGAAGTGGAGGGTGACCATGGGGATTCGAGAGTAACCAACAAATTATATGAGATTTTGAGGTATAAAACTACTATTTCAACTAACATGTAACTTTAATTGTTTTCAACTTCTATTTTTAATGATGGTTCCTTAAATGCTTTAACCTCCCTTTTAGTCCACCAACCACCAGAGGTAGTGGGAAAAAAAGGATAAGGGAGAAGTGGACCTGTTAAGAAAGGTTCTTTGGAACAAATCCCATCTGCATTGTCAGGAAATCAGCAGTTCAGTTCACAGGAGACGGCAACGGCAGCACAATCCACTCAAAAACCTCACAGCTACACCAGCAGCCTAGTACAGTCAGGACAGCCAATAGTAATCAGCAGCAGTGGCACCACCTACTAGAGATAGCTAGGCCTCAGCCTGGCTCAAGTCAGCAGGAGGAACTCAGAGGGACACCAGGAAAAGTTCTCAGCTGTGCCTCTCTCAAGGAATTGAAAATCAGAGAAGACTGGAGCCCAATAAGCACTGCACAGCTAGTTCTATAAGCAAGCCAAGCTCTGTCTGTTGAGTCCAACGTATAGCCCTCTAAACATCACGTGTCCTCTGTGAATCTTGCCTCAGCACGTACATCTGTCTCAGTTGACATCACTCTGCCAATCAGCCCAAGTCTGCGGAAGCAGCAAGAAGCTGAGGTACACCACCAGAAGTTTTTGGGCAAGTTTCTCTCTATGGCGTCCCAACAAATGGAGCTCAACTATGCAGGTAAGTTGGACCAAAATATGTACGTCTTTAGTGAGGAATTCTTCATCACGTGTCCTTTACCTGCTTGCTTTAGCAGAACATCCTTTCACCTGTGTCTGCTTCAGCCAAATAATCCTTCATGAGTCTGCCTTAGCTTCTCACCTGTGTCTGCTTCAGGAAAATACTCTTTCATGTGTTTGCCTCAGGAAAACACCATCCAATACAACTGACTTTCCAAAGAACCCTTAAGTTTCCACTTCAAACATGTTGGGAAGTTTGGTACTGACTGGGACAGGCTTGGGATCAAAAGTTTGTTTTCTGTTGAGGTTGTGTGGTAGGGAAATCTGACTGTTGTCACTCAGGTCCCTTGACTATGGGCACAGCAAATGCCTTACTCAGCTAACTGTGGCAGCTGGCCATATAGAAGTTATACTAAAGCTCACAGGCATCTGTTCCAAGTTGCCACACTTAAAGTCAATATGGAGGATGGGGCTAAGAGCCTTGAAAATAAAGATGCTGACCCTTGGATGAGCAACCTGCTCTAGGAGACGCTCAAGAAGAGGAAGTCACTTGTATCTAATTCAAACAAGAAAGCCAGAACAGAGCCATCAGATCTAGGATTAGACTCAAGTAACAGGTTCAGCCACTGGAGTTTTCTCTCCAGGTAATACACAATCTCCTAGAAACAAGCCATGGGCTCCTGATAGCCCCTTCAACTCACAAGAAGTTCTGTTCTTGAGCGCCACTAGGTGTTCATGGCTTAGGATCCAAGATTCTGTGTGCTAGAGGCACAGGCACAGAGTCAAGAAGCGAAATAAATGGGAAGTTTTTCTGAGTACTAGAAATCAAGGACTGGCCTAAAGGTGAGCGAGAGAGAAAAGCAGGAAAGAAGCCAAACTGCCCCTCTGACACACGCCACAATCCTGTTTTGAAAAAACTGAAGGCTGGTAGTAACACTTTCAGCAAAGTAGTGGGACCCAAAATCTGAATATAAAACTCAAGCTTGTTCTCAGCATACAGTGCTGAAGATGGCAAGGCAGCTATATCACTGACACACATGGAGAATGCCACCAACTGTCAGCACCAAGGAGGGCTCTATAACATTACAGGCAATGGCATGGTGCCTATGCCTTGGCACATTCAAGATGGTATGTATTCCTTTGAGTCCCAAAGTTACCAGATTACAGGCGAGTGACCTCCTACAAGGACTTTACTAATGTCTTCTTCTCCAGACTTCCACAGGCAGGAGAATCAAAAAGAGGTGCCAGCCAGTGCCCAGGTTGGCAGTCCTGGCTGTGGGGGTCGCATGGGAGGTGCCCAGATGCCTTCTCTGTGTGTTCTTTTGTTCCTGAAGCTTTTCTTGCTGAATAAACAGCACCCACAGCAACAGAACAAGGCACACAGCTTCTGTCATAAATCCACAGAGATGGGATTTTGAAAAGCAAATATAGGGCTGGAGAGATGGCTCAGTGGTTAAGAGCCTTGACTGCTCTTCCAGAGGTCCTGAGTTCAAATCCCAACAACCACATGGTGGCTCACAACCATCTGTAATAAGATCTGATGCCCTCTTCTGGTGTGCCTGAAGACAGCTACAGTATACTTACATATAATAATAAATAAATAAATCTTAAAAAAATAAAAAAGCAAATATAGCCGGGCAGTGGTGGCACACGCCTTTAATCCCAGCACTTGGGAGGCAGAGACAGGCGGACTTCTGAGTTCGAGGCCAGCCTGGTCTACAGAGTGAGTTCCAGGACAGAGAAACCTTGTCTCAAAAAAAAAAAAAAGGAAAGGAAAGGAAAGGAAAGGAAAGGAAAGGAAAGGAAAGGAAAGGAAAGGAAAGGAAAGGTAACCAGTGCTCAGAACACAGGGCACTGTTCTTCCACCCCTGTGCTCACTCTGAACTTGACAAAGCAGGTGACTTCACCCTCATTTTACCCATTACAAGATTATTTGGACTTTCTCTCAAGTAAATGAAATGTTTATATGCCAACTGAGCACAGCTATTCAGAAAGGAGCCCAAGAGATATTCTTGGTCGACAGGGTTGGGCTAGCACACAAACACGGCCACACCAGTGGACTAAATTCTTCCTCACTAGGAGAGAGCTGATGTAGACTATGACACAGGAAAGCTGTTCTGTCTCTGTGGACCCAAGTGCTGGAGGCACAGCACCTGGGACTGGCAGAGGTCCCATAGTCAAAGGACAACCTACTCTAGAATCAATAGCTTGGTCCAAAAGTGTTCTAGTAATAAAAGAATAATTGTAAGTGTTCTGGGCAGAGCAGCACAGCAACAGTGCTTGCAGTTTTACAGAGAGCTGAAAGCTCGCTAACACATATCCTCCAGTCACACCTCAAAGACCTGTGAAATACAAATGGCAGCAGCCAATGAGAAAGAGGCAATCTTGCACTTGCTCACTATACAACAGGGGCTCAGTGACCATCCCCTTCTGTTCTCTGGACTTCAGAGGCACCATACCTGTTAGATGCTAAAAAATACGGAAGACTTTAAAAGATCAACAAAAAGTAATTTTGAATTTAACAGAAGGCAACTCTAAAAATATAATTAAATTCAAGAAGTAGTAAGTAGGGATATCAGGAGTTCTCAAGGTCATGTTTAACTGAGCATGGTAGGAGAGAGCTGACGTCCACAAGTTATCTTCTGACCACAGGCACTGTGACACAACACAGATAAATAGATAAGTGAAAATAAAAGTGAAATGAAAATTTTAGGCTCCATTTATTTGGATTATGCGACTTTCTAAGCTGGGCAGAGTAGGTGCAGCTTTCAATTCATACTCTCAAGGACAGGAGACTGTAACAAACTAAAACCACAGCAGGGCACACACAGCACGTACTTTAAAATGAGGTCCTTTTTTGTTCAGGTTATTAGCAAACTGATGGCTTAGTTACTAATTCCTCTCTCAGTCTTGGGAAAGAACCTAATCTATGCACAAGTTATGAACACATAACGGCCTCTTCTGAACTTTCTTTTTCATCGGTTCTCTGAGCACTGTTTCTACTTTCAGCCTGGAAGCAACTGCAAACTTTAATTCTTCTATGTGAGCTGTAAAAGCAATCAGCCTTGGTCACTCCTGCATATATAAGCCAGACACTCAAAATGCATTGGCCTGGTACTGAGGTCAGCACTGGGGGACCCCAACCTTAACCCTTAATGTTCTTCCTACCCTAAGCTGCCCTCTAACCAAACCTCTACCATATCTATCTACACCAGAGACAGGAAAAAGGGAAGAAAGAGCATGTCAGAAGGCTCAGCCCAATGACTTCAGTTCATCCCACATGAAAAGAGAGAACCAATGCCAACAAATTGTCCTCTGACTTCCACATGGACAACACGGTGTGTACGTGCCTGTGATGGTTTGTATATGCTTGGCTCAGGGAGTGGCATTATTAGAAGGTGTGGCCTTGTTGGAGTGGGTGTGGCCTTGTTGGAGTAGGTGTGTCACTGTGGGTGTGAGCTTTGAGACCCCCATCCTAACTGCCTGGAAGCCAGTATTCTGCTAGCAGCCTTCAGATGAAGATGTAGAATCAGCTCCTCCTGCACCAGGCCTGCCTGGATGCTGCCATGTTCCCACCTTGATGATAATGAACTGAACCTCTAAACCTATAAGGCAGCCCCAATTAAACTTAAGAGAGTTGCCTTTGTCGTGGTGTCTGTTCACAGCAGTAAAACAATGCCTAAATATGCACACACACACACACACAAACAAACAAACAACAACAACAAAACGGAAAAATTAGGGGGAACCTAGGAAAGGAAAAGAACTCTTCACTCCAGAGACCAGTTGCAAATCTCTCCTCAGCTAAGAATAAATGAATTCCAGTACAGCCAATAAAAGTTGCAATGCAGGCTGCCAGCTAGAGACAGTATCTCTTTTCTATAAAGGAATTTCAGTAAGAATGTTAATTTTGCAATGCAGCACGTATGAATTCCTCTTGTGCTTGCTGTAACACAACACCCTGCAAATGGGTAAGGGAGGGTATATTTTGGCCAGTTTCCAGATGTGGCCCATCCTGGTGGGGAGAGTGCTGAAGCAGGAGCATGAGGTACATATGCGGCATCTACCGCTACTCATCCCTTCCTCCCTCCTTTTTTTTTTCTTCTGAGGCAAAGTTTCTCTGTATAGCTCTGGCTATCCTGGTATTCACTCTGTAGACCAGGCTGGCCTCAAACTCAGAGATCGTCTTGCCTTTTCCTTCAGAACACTAAGATTACAGGTATGCCCCCACGCTACATGGGCCCTTCCTTCTTTCTATTCAGCCTGACCCGCAATCCCATGGAATGGTGCCTCTCACATTTAGGATGGAATATGCTACCTTCACTTAATAATCTAGGAAGTTCTGCACAGACATGCCCAGTGGTTTGTTTCTATGAGGACTTAAACACGGTCCTAAGAAGCAGCTCTACTCACACCTTCACTTCAGACCATTAAAGCTGGTACTAGACTTCAGGTCCTCAGAATTGTCAAAAAGCAAACTCATGATGCTCAAGCTGCTGAGTTCCTGGTAATTTGTTACAGCATCCACATGGCCATATGACTTACACTTACCATCAATACTGCTTTACATTGTGTGTTTCGAGTCCTAACTCACCTCTATACCAACTGCCCTGGAAGGCAAATGTTGAATAGCTTCTCCTATTCAAGGCCCCTAATGGCCGGCAACTCAGTAACAGCAACACTCAGTCCAGCTGTGCTAGCCACGGCCACAAACTAGAAGCATTTGACAGAAAGTGAAACACACACAGCTGGGACATACAGAAGCCCTCATTAAATATTCTTCAATGAAGTCAGATTACCCTTGTCCCCAATAAAGTCCCCATTAACCTTGCTTGCTGAGGTTTCACCATCCACTTAAAAGAGTACCCTAACTGATGACAAAATGCCCTGCAACTGGACGGAGCCCGCAAGATTTAAGTGTCATTGACTGGTTAAGCACGCGGCCTTGGTCAAGCTGTTTGTCCTCTGTATGACTCAGGAATCTTATCTAGAAGACAGAACCCTGTTTAATGATGCTTACATACTTGCTCTGTGAATTCAACGTGGAGATAGAGTTCCTCCCATGTACTTGAAATGAATCAGTAGCCAATGAGTGAAAATTCAACACATGGAAATAATTATTTGATGATCACTCCTACTCAGGAGGCTGGATCTACTTTCACCTCAAGCTAACCCTCATTCTTTGATCTTCACATTCACAAACTACAAATATTTGGCTAGCTGGACACTGAAAATGACCTCGACAGAGAAAGGCAGGTGGAAAAGCTCCGAGTTATGCCTCTGGACCATTGCTTTTGGTATCTGGATAAATGATGAGAGTTAATAGTTCTAAGACACGTGCTCACTGCTGTGTTACCTTCGTGGCGCTCATTACAAGGCTTAGAGTGCCTGTTCTTGCAGAAGGCCTCCTGTATTCATGGTCACCTGGACCAACCAAAGCAAAGACGCCACCGCAGTCCATCTACCTGTGAGCTAGTGCAGCTGCACCGGGAAGCCTTTGTCTTCTCAGTCGGTTGTGCTCTCGGCAGCGGCAGCGAATCAAACCATTCTGGTAAAGCTCAGTGAAGCAGGAGCACAGTGACACAGGAGTGGCTCCACAAGAGTCACCAGTTGCCACCACCCCCAAGCGCCACCTGCTGCCACGTCTGATATCACAGCTTATGCTGATGACTCAGAAGGTAGAGCATATCATACCCTGGAGCAAATGTCAGCTCACCTTATGACCATACATCTGGACAGACATCAGACTTGATTCCTAACACCTTTCGGAGGAACCTTTTTTTTTGGGGGGGTGGGGGGTGGCACGTGCCGGTAATGCCAGGACTTGAGAGACAGAAGATGGAGAATGAAGAATTTAACACCAGCCTGTACTCCATAGCAAAACTGACTTTAAACAACAACAATAACAACACAAGGACTGTGATGTAACTCAATAATTGATTGAGCAAGTATTTGCCTAATATGTCAAGGCTTTGAATTGAGTGCCTCCAAGTAACAGACAGACAGACACACTAGCCCCCAGCTCTATTATCTTAGGCACCAATACCAACTTCCAGCAGAAAGAAACCCAATTAAAGGAACTGAGCAAGAAAACAAATAAGCCTTGATGCTGGCTACATTTTTAAAAAAAACAAAATAAAACAAAAAACAGAGCAGTAATAACATTCCCTTGCCAGGGACAAATAGATGGAGATTCAAATAGCCCAGCATCAGCAAATACACACAATAGGCTTTCCTGGTCTATGGAGACCGTGGTGAGACACATCAAAACCCTAATAGAGATTCCCAGCTCAGAGAAAGAAGCTGGAGCTAATGAAAAGCTTAACGGTTTCTAAGAAGCATCTCCTTTTTATTGTTACTTTTGAAATACAGGTTAAATATCCAAATGCTAGTGGAGCCACTCTGCAGCTGGGAAGAAGAAAAGCCAGAGAGCTGAGGGGGTGTCACACACGCACGCGTGCACACTCACACATGTACACACACACACACACACCCTTCCACATCATTATGTTCACATCTGGTTACTAAATGTAAAGTTAGAACACAGAATGTTAATGCACATAACTGGGTCTTGGATACCTCTAGCTAAATAGAAAAACAATCTTGCAAAATGGGGCCACAAAGGACATGCCACCACCATCTTTCCTTCCCAAAACCTGAGCTTCCCACGCAGCAGGTAAGAAGCAACAGGACAAAAGCAATGTTTCCAAGGGAAGGAAAGAGCTTGCATCAGCAGGGACCTCACAGACACCAACTCTTGAGTTTCTAAATTGCAATGCCTCTAGATATTTGCTGAAAATCATCCAAGTTACTAACTTAAAATTCAGGGAGTTGAGTCATAGTCAACCTACTTTTAAAGCACACTTGAAATGCAGCCGGCTCAGAGTCTAATGCAGTCCACCATCTTCCCAGGTTCAAGGTCTTAAAAGAAACGGGGCAGAACCTGGCTCACAAATAAGATACTTGTTATCCAAGTTACTGAGAAGATGCTAGTGCAGGGCCCTCGAGGAGTCCAGAGAGCAGTGAGAGCACAGGATGCAGTCAAGGCCTCTGTTCCAAGCCTATCCTTCTGTACAAGAGAAGCATTTGACAAGTGGAAGAACAATGAACTTCATATTTAAAACACTAATTCTATTAGTGACTTAAGATCCTGAAAAGCTAATTAAGTATTCAGATCTTCAGTAATTCCAATTTGATTCCCAGATACAGAAAAATGTCTCCATCTAAAGATATACACTCCCTAGAGGCCAACGCCTGCCTTCCTGGCTAGCTTTTAAAACACTTTAGGAAATTTGACCTCAAAGTAAAATCAGCAATGTAGTGGGGGTGGGGGGCTAGACTGGCCTCTGAGAAAACATCCTGCAGACCAACACACATTCAGAAATAAACTGATCTCTTTTCCTACCAATACATACTTTCTAAAACGCTGAAGCATTTCCCACAATTCCTTAACTTAGTTGCATGGAAGGAATATCTTATTGCCAAGTTAGATTGTTCCAGATTGCTCCCTTTCACTCTCTCCCTCATTCCCAAACATTAGCACACTGACCTTGATTCTCCTAGCCCTTTGGTTTGGGTTTTCATTTACCCCCAGGGACCTGTGACAATGGCTTCTTAATTATTTCTCAGTCACCAGAATCACCCTCTCCCACACACCAAACTCCCTGAGTAGCCTCACTCACTCACTGACCAGATTCACTCAGCAAGTATTTCCAGAGTTTCTACTATATAACAGACACTGCTCCGGGCCAGAAAACGAAGCAGTGTGCACTGTCACACAGCACAGAAGAACCCCACAGTGGTTAGTCAGGCATTAGGCCCATGGCACAGGAGGAAGCAGGAAGGGACTAGGCAGGCTTCAGAGCTGTACTTCATTAAAGGCAGTCAGCAACGTCTCATTCTAGATAGAAAAAAAAAAAAAAAAGAGGGGATGTGAATTCTAGGTAAGATGCTTCAGGTGTCCACAGGAATGCAGGACCCAGGATGCAGCCATCAGAGGTGAGATCAGAGAGACCACAAAGGAGCACATAGACATAGTCACAGCTGTGAAGTTCACTTGAAATGAAGCCAAAATGGTGTTCCTCTATTCAGTAATTCCTTCCAGAAATTTCCAAAGAAACTACAAGGTATTGAGAATGTTGAGAGAAAAACAAGCCAGGAAATACAGAGATGAGCATTAGAATTTACCCTCCTGTTTGCTCAGCGATCAACACAGGGCCCACTGGCATCATGCTCAAATCAACCGCAGGCAATGCTCGTTTTCTGGGGTAAGGGTCAATGCATCTGAGAACTGAGACAAGAGTGTGAAGATAAGTGTCCCCAGAGTCAGCAGTTCTCCAGGGGTTACTGTGCTCTAAGTGTGCTCTGTCGTCTCGCCTCCTGCTAGCTGGGAGTCAAGTCTGAGCAAAGTTAATATTAATAAGCGAAGTGTGGGACTGAAGGGCTGTTGATTTTGCTCGGGAGTTCAAATACAAACAGGGCTCAAACACTACTGGGTATAATCGAGAGGCATTTTCCAGTTGAATATTCACTAGAGGGTACTGTTCTTTGAAAATGGTTTTGAAGTTAATTATTAAAAATGTTTTAGACATCTGCAAGAAGAAGCAAGAAAGAGTTCAATGAATGATGGTTTTCAAGAAGACAGAGCTGGCATTTTGAAAGATCTGATTTAAACCATAGAATTAAGAAACAACAATAGCAGTCACTTGGAAGTGTAGAAAAACAATTCTTTAGCATCTTTTTATTTTAAAAAACAGTTGTTATTCAAAAACAAGAACAATGACCCACTATTGAAGTGGTGGTGGTTATTTACATGAGGTGGAGAAAATGACCATTTTACTGTGCCAAAAAAGAATACCTTGATTACTACAAATTTTAGTAAAATGTTCCTAAGGAGAGAACATGCTTTATTTGAAGCTATACATAAAACTGTGCACATTTTGTTGTAAAAACTGGACCCTGAACTAAAAATCTGAACTAGCAAAAGGAAATAAATCCCAAAATAGCAAACAGCACAAAGAAGCAACCTGCCCAGTATGGAACAGGAAATGAATTCACAGAAACTTGAGGAACACAAATCTTTTGTACCAGACTCTGAGATCACCTGCCCTGAGGCTTCCTCTTCTATCTCCAACTCCTGAAAGACACTCCAGAAGCATTGCTTCCCAAGTATTGGGCCTTGACAACAGTTCAGTAGAAATAGTTAATGGTTAACAGGTTAATGGTTCCACTAGTAACTGAAATAAACAGCAAGCATCAGATACAATTCCAATTTCTGTTTCTCATACAGTCACCCTAATAGGTACCCTTGACACTTCCTCTAACTTTAAAAATGAAGGAACAAATGGAAGCACAGAGAGGTAAAGCTATCACACAGCATCCAAGTGGTATAGCTCTAGGTCCCAGCTGTAAACAAAACCCTTTCCTGCCTCTATGCTTCAGGACTCTAGGATTTCAGAGTGTTGCTGGCAATTAATTAATATTTGGTGAACTCTCATTACTTGATTATTGGTTTGTTTGGTTTTTAATCAGGTTTTGAATATAGAGGCACCACATGAACACTCACCCCTATTTATGGTATCTGATTCCATCACCATCATGAAAAGTGATAAAGCTACGCCTAGCTACTTAAACGTCACACCTAGAATACCCCAGGTAAACAGCTTGGAATAAGCCACACACTGATGCAGAAGGATGTCTGGCATCTTTTCCTGGTTAAAGAGGAGCTGGGTTCTGTTTGGTGTCAGTGGTGTGGATTTCAAAGGCCGCAGACCTAATACTACTCACTGCATCTCACTGATCTGGAAGTCATTCAAGACTACCCCCTAGAGATCCATTCTGACCACATCTGGAAGAGAGAGACCACAAAGCTAAGGAAAACATAAATATGCTTTAGGGTACCCATTCCACATCAAAGACCTGGTGCTAACACTGTTTAAGGACCAGCCAGCCAAAGAAGACCCATAAAATGTGGTTTTACTTGGGATAATGCTTTAGTTCAGCTTACTTGTTTTTATAAGCAGTGTTAGTACTCAAATTACCAACAATTAAACCATCAGCCCAGTTCCATCCAGGGAAGCTGCCTGCCCCATCTCTCATCGTCCATGTGCTCCTAGGAACGGCTAAGGCCGTCCCAGACAACAGAGACACGCCCAGGAACCTTATGGGATGAGAAAGGAGCGGGCAGTGTTAGCCTTAGCAATGTGGACCTCATCTTTGAACCAAGGAACCCACCAGAGATATGTTTCAAGTTAAACTATTTTTGTGGCAGAGAAATTGAGCTTTAAAAAGAAGTCAATGCCTTCTTAAATGCTGCCCAGAGATCTGCATACAGAGTGCTAACCTATTCTCACTGCCTATCAACAGTGTCCAGCAGGGTTTCCCAGCAACAGTTACCTGAGCCAGTCTACTGGGCACAGGAAACACTTACTCCTACAGACAGAACTTAGGAGTCTTACACAGTGAGCTCCAGGCAAATGCCCACAGAGTGACATGGATGTTTACTAGGCACGTGGGGCAAAAACAAAATAAAAAATTTAAAAAGATACAATTTATGTCCTGTTATACATTTGAAAAAACAAAATCCATTCTCTCTTATATAAAATTATTAGGAACTTTCGTTCAATTATTTATATAAATAGCAGGAAATAGTTGACACCTTCTGCTCAAACACAGGAAAGGAAGTTTGATCGACATAGGAAAAAGGAAACAAAGCAGGTTTACACAGTTCAATGTGCCTGGGGTTCTCAGTGGGAATTTTCACTCCAAGTCGTCAATCTGCCGCATAGATGTGCTTAGTCACAAACGTGTGTACCTAGGCATCATTGGGTTTGGTTTGGGGTTTGTTGGTTTTGCTGTTGTTTTTGATGATTCTAACAAAACTGCCAGATGTTAATGTCAGATATTAAGGAAAGAATATTACCAGTGTCAAGTGCCAGTCAGACTGACTCTGGCATGGCTACTGGTGGTTCCCCATCTTCTGTAGGAAACCTGAGAGCAGGGTTCAGAAAGGCACCATACTGTGTCACAGGTCCCTCACTGCTGTGGTCATTACAGTACACTGTCTCCCATTGTCTACACTGTTTTCCATCTGTTGTGATCATGCTCCATCCTCACCAAGTTTGGTGTTCTGCTGGTTTTCCTAGCAGCCATTTTTAAAGACTGCATCTTGATAAGGGACCATAGTACCACAATACAAGAGTTCTGCTGGTTCTGTTCATCTTTTTTCTACTTGAGTCAGATCTTGTGACTCACAATAGTCTGTACACTGAGACCACAGGGCTTCCAAAATGTTAGCCCTTACAGTGAACACACAATTTTAAATTGACGGATAAAGAACCAGCTAACCAGCAAAGTTCATAGGCAAAGGCTAGGAGCTAAAAGGCTGGTTTTCTATTCTTGAGCTCATAGCACAGCCCCAGGCAAATCAGACTCTCTCTGGGTATGGTTTTTCACCCCTTATATGGCGTGTAAGCACTTACTATGTTTGCAGCACTAGTACAAGCACTTTGCGTGAGTCAATTCTTTAGATCCCATAACAACACTACAAGTTGGTGTCAGCATACTGACTTGTCACTAGGCAGACAGAAGCCCAGAGTGATATTGGCAGAAAATGAAGAATGTGGCTATGGGGATCCCAGCACTGCTGGATGAGAGGACAGCCACAATTCCTTCCAACTCAAACTTCCCATGACACTTCAAGAATGAGCTATGCTTAACTGGTCACATTTATGCTGCCATCTTCAAATTGGTCAATAATAAATCCTTCATCTTTGCAACCCCATAGGGAGAAAAACAATATCAACCAACCAGACCACACACACACCCCCTCAGAGCTCCTAGGGACTACCACCAACCAAAGAGTACACATGGAGGGAACCACGGCTCTAACTGCATATGTAGCAGAGGATGGCCTTGTCAAGCATCAATAGGAGAAGCCCTTGGTCCAGTGAAGACTCGATTTCCCAGCGTAGGGGAATGCCAGGGTGGGGAGGTGGGAGTGGGGGGAGCACCCTCATAGAAGTGGGGGATGGGGGATGGAATAGGGGGTTTCTGGAGGAGAAACCAATCACCAAGTAAGGGGATAACATTTGAAATGTAAATAAAATAAAAAAATATAAAAAATAAATAAATCCTTCATCTATAAATAATATAATAAAACTGAGCACACAGTTTTAAGTTGACAGATGTAGAATCAACTAACTAGTAATCTTTAAATAATAAAAGCCAGCAGAGAGCACACCTTTATCTGAGTTCAGAACATTTTCTGAAATGTGTTAAAATTAAAAATGCACAAAGACAGTGTGAAAAAACATCATCCATGTTCAAGGACACCTCTCTTTTCCAAATCGGCAAGGAAATTTGAGTCCCATCTTTTTTTTAAATCTCTCAGCATTCAAAATCCCATTCTCTCCACAGCCCAGCTCAATCTGCACCTAAATAGATGGACAGGACTGATGCGTTCCGGATTAAAGATCTGTAGGACCAATATGCAGATTCCAAGCCTCCGCACTCCCAGGTTATAATACGGTAGGTCTATTATAAGGCTCAGAATCTACTGCCAAACATCCTCTGTATACATATGTATACTATACCTACTCATACTAGTACACATTTACACACATATACATGCACATGCTCATAAGTATACACACATACATGCCTCAAGTACTCATTTACATACATACATACATATATGCACAAATTCACACATATCCTCTCTTTCTTTCATGCATACACACACACACACACACACACACATACACACACAGAGCAGGCACAGCACGAGCAACCACCACCTCCCCCCATCATCTCTCTGGCACAGATAATCAGGAGACTACACCTTGAGAAATACTCTTGTATTTCATTAAATACTGATGTTTCAGGAGCAAAGTTACTCACTTTTCAGTCTTGGCTTAAATGCATTCAGCTGCACTCCCCCCTCAGGAATGACTGGGTTTCCAGCATGTCTTTTCCTGTGCATCTGCTCACAATGCAGATGCCACCATCTTTAATTCAGACATCCTCTACCCTGAGCTGGTTACCGCTATGGCCCTCCTATAATGCAAAAATCTTAACTCCAAAGTCCATGACAGCTTTAGCTGTTCATTCCCAGCACCAGTCTCCTGCCTTGATGAGGTCAGAGCAGAAACTTCCCTCAGGGACTAATAGGTACTCACCAGACAGTGGCTTTCGGTTCTACACGTGACATGTAACCTGTACTAACAGCTGGTGAGACACTGCATGGTCAGTCCCTAGGCATCGGTGCATTCAGAGCCATCAGTCCCTGGCCAAATGCAAGAGTGAATTACACACTCATGCCCTCAGGAAAGGCATCCTCTGCATGCAGGGCAATCGTCAATGTGAGCACACCCTCCTGACGGGCCACTCACTGCTTCTATTGAAGACCATATTACACAGGGAGAAAGGAACCACTCTAAAACGCTATGACACTGAAAACCACATTAAATCCTCTTACATAAGTGTTCTTCTTAGGGTCATTTCCTATGCAATCAGTCCCATAGTGACTGGGGTTTGAGTTACAGGAATCCACAGGCCCAGAGTTTCTGATTACACTTGTGTATGCTTTGAGTGAAGTCACTGATACTCTATCTCAAATGCCACAAGTGGCGGGACACCTGCTCCCAGTGCTCCAGGCCAGCTCTCCCCAGATCCTGCCAAAGATTAGCACTCCAAGATGTTGAAGAGGCCGGGCCTAGGGGAATTAAAAAAAAAAAAAAAAGCACCACTCAAGCCTGAAAAACACCAGCTATTGGGCCAACCTCAAGAACCGCTCCTCCAAGACAATACTCTTGGGCCCAAACGTATGCCTGTTCCAGCAGTAACAGCACAAACTTTAACTCTTTTGTAACCAAACCCTGGGAATTGGCATGAAACTCTGTCTCTCCTGAATCCACCACACAGGATGGACACTCATACAGGTGGGAAGGATTTGTCACATAGGAAGCAGAAAAAAAAAAAAAACCTGCTTCAGGAAAGTGACAGGTACAGTAGAATGGTGCACATCACAGGGGAGGAAGAGGACCAAAGTCAGGAAAAGTGAGGATGGAGTCTCTAGATGAGCAAACCCTGCTGGCAGGGGCTTGTAGCTAGGAAAGGATCTGGGCCCTGGGAGATCCTTTTCCCAGAAAATTAAATGCTTCTGATAAAAATATAGCATGTTAAACTCCAGCTGGACGTAGGGACCTGAATTGAGTGCACAAGTATTTTCTGTGTGTGCTACTCATTCTACAAAGGTGAACATGGAAAAGCCCACCTTTGACCCACTACCTCTGGGGGACAGTTTGGACTTACATGGTTCAGTTCCATTTCAAGCACAACGGAAGTCAGTCCTTATAGAAGACATGTAGCTGTTAGGACTGTTTCAGAACCATTTGTTCTCAGAACTCATTAAAGGTAGAATGAGAATGAATAAGGACCATGGATGAGTCCAGAAGAACATTCTCTTGTCTTTACACTAGAGGTGGTGTCCCTGATGTCCACTAGATGAGTCAAAAAGCACACATTTAACACCAAGACCCAACAATGCTCTCTAGGTGGTGCTCATACACCTAGTTCGTTTAGAGCCCACTCTGAATTCTGTAATTCAAATGTAGTACTGGCCAACAGGCACTATCTGGGCAAGGGAGCACAGGAGCGTAAGAATGATCCATTAATGCACTATAAAGAAATGTAAAGGAAAAAAAAACAACCTTTTTTACCTACCGCAGAAAATGTCAGAGTATCGGGGATCATCAGATTATTAAAAGGAAACAAGAGCAGATCCGTGCCCTTGGCCCCTTTCATGACGCTTTTCTCACCCTTGCTAGAAGCTGCATGCCGGTTAGCATCAGTGGGAGTATCTCAAAGGATTGTTTAGTTAAGTCTCTGAAACTTTTCATTGGTATGTTTTTCATCAGATAACTAAGTCATGTAGACACATACGCCATCTCTCTCTATTACCTCCTCTTCCTCCCACCTCCTTTTCCTGCTCCTCCTCCTCTTTTTCTCTAAAGCAAGTATTGAAGTAGCAGAACTAGCTTGCTGGCAGACACACACTGGGTGTTCAGAGGATGGTCCCAGGGTGAGGATGGTGTGGTCTTGTTTAGGAGCTATGCTTTAAGATGATGCTTACAGGAAAACGAAGGAAGGAAGGAAGGAAGGAAGGAAGGAAGGAAGGAGGGAGGGAGGGAGGGAGGGAGGGAGGGAGGGAGGGAAGTGGGAGGGAAGTGGGAGGGAAGGAAGAAGAAACAATCACAGGAGGGGGAATAAGGCCAGCCTGAACTACTTAGTGAGATCAGATCTTGGGGTAAGGACTATACCTCAAGCCAGTGGTTCTCAACCTTCCTAACTGTGCAACTCTTTAATACAGTTCCTTATGTTGTGGTGATCCCCAACCATAAAATTATTTTTGTTGCTACTTTATAACTGCAATTTTGCTACTGTTATGAATTGTAATGTAAATATCTGATATGCAGGATATCTGATATACACCTCTGTGAAAGGGGTTATGACCCACAGGTTGAGAACCACTGATCTAAGCCAACAGGACAGGCTGACTCATACTTATCCCAGCTATTCTGGATGTAGGAGGCTTATAGGTTCAAGACCAACCAAGGCTACAAAGTGAATTCAAAACCAGCCAGCCAGAGCAACTTAATGAGACCCTGCCTTTAATGAAAAGAAAGACGAGATTCTAGCTCAGTGGTTCTGAATTTTCCCAGCATGGACAGGCCCTAGGTCCAATCCCCAGGACAGCACACAGACAACAAAAGTGGCCATTCTACTACAAGGCCTGTCCTGCTGCCTCTAAGCAGATGACAGCAACAAGCATGTAGGCAGCACTGAATCCTACCACAGTTGCATGTTCAGAGCAGACCCTGGGGACAGACCTGGGAAGCTACCTTTTATGCTGTTGTTTGGACACACCTGCATAAGTGGTTAAGGCTATGGTCTTGGGAGCCAACCACTGAGAAGTCCGGCTCTACCACTGCACAAATAACTCACCTCTCATCCCTTCCTTTCCACGATGAGCTAGTGAGGCCTGGGAATGACATAGCCTCTATCCCTTCACCTCTGCCTTCATCGATGGTTGGTCTAGAAAACTTCACCCTCTTCCTTGAGGAGCAATTTTAGAAGCTGATGTAATGACGTTCAGTGAGGCCATCACCTCTTCCACACTGACACTCAGTGAGTACCCATAAGTCACACGCTCCCTCCCTCCCTCCCTCCCTCCCTCCCTCCCAGAACGAAGTGTAGAACAAGCAACACTTACCCCAGGAAGGCTCTGGAAAGTGCCAAGGGTGTCCTCACTAAGGCGCCAAAGACAGGGTGGTGGCTCCCTTCTCACAGTACACTGCCTGCAGGAGTCTTTGCAACCTACTTTCCTTTGAGAGCTATTCTTGAAATGCATGGAGGTTTTCACTACTCTTCAAATGACGGGGATCTTTTTTTCTCTTAAGTTCTCATTTGCAACCAAGAACATAAGGACACTATTGGGGAAATCTGAGTATCCTCTGACTCTCAGAAATGCAGGAGTGTAACCAACAGGAAACATAAAAAATAATAACTTGGTCAGAGAAACTACAGCTTAGAGACTAAGACCGAGCAGAGAATCATTCTTTGTAGTCAATGAGTTTCCCTCAGTGAGCACACGCAGCACGTGCACGTTTACACTGGCTGTGTGTGAGCACAGGCACGTGAGTGTCACAGCACAGTGACGTGTGACATGTGACTGTCAGAGGACAACCTTTGGTGTTGATCCTCGTCTACTTTAAGACAGGGCCTCCATTCTGTTCACAGCTGCATAAGATACACAGGGCAGCTGGGAAGTGTCCTGTCTCTGCCTCCCTCTCTCCAGAGCAGCCTTGGGACTGCGGATGGACTCTACTGCACTTGGCTTTATGTGGGTTTCGGGGATTCAAACTCAGATCTTTATCCTTGCACAAGCACTTCACCCATCGCACCATCTCTCAACCTCTGCTCTTGCCCCCCCACTACACACACAGACATACGCACACACTGACACACAGAGCCACACACAGCCACACACACACCCCACCTCTCTCCCTTTTATCTTAACTGTCAGTCCTTTGTTTCCGAATGCAGGTGTTTTCTCTACCTGCTTGACACAACAGAGGCTGCCAAAAGCAAAGGACATATGGATATTCTGTTTTATATGGATATCTCTTTTATAGCTTCTATGTCTATGTTCATGTCTATCTCTGATTCTTGTACATTCCTAGCCTGTGGGCTGTTGAACTCCCATACAATAAACCTTCACTAACGCTCACTGTAGGCTCAGTGGTATGTGCTCACAGCTCAACTCAAGACAAGAAGAGATGCTGCACTTCACATTCAACTAGAAGGTTTGTAATTTGTACTTGGAAATTGTTAATTAAAATATAAGATACTAGTTGATGAGTTCCCGGGGCCATTCATAACACTACCAATGGTAAAAATGAAAAACATTCCAAATGGTGACCAATGAACCCAAAGGAAACCAAACAAGAAGGCAGGTTTGACCCTTGCAGCAATGATGTTTTAAGGTTTTTACTAAGTTACTTAAAAATCTGGATTTCCACAAAAACTCAAAAACTGGACAATCTGTCACAGGCACTCCCCCACCGGGGCTACTTCCTGGCAATGAGAAACACTCTCTACGTGGCATCTGCTCTAGTTATAGGGGACATCAGGCTCCCTGGCATGTGACATGTTCAGCCCCCAATGTTACCTGACTTCTGACACTTGTCACCAGTTTGTGTTGTCCTCTAGCCTGGAGAGATTCCAGTTTGGGATTCTTGTTTTCGACACATCAGAAAAGACAAAACATAAACACACAGGCACATGGATTTCAAATGTTTTTATAACATGTTTTTCCATGAAGGAGAAGAGGAGAGAGCATCCTATCCTACGTCATCACGTGTCTCCTAGATCTTGCATTTCCCAGAAACAGGGAACTTTTAAATCTCTGTATATTATTCATTTAATAACATGTCATTTAAAAGTTTTCAAGATTTGGCAAGATGCTATGCTTCTGTTCATCATATTGCTGCCACTTGGGTATTTTAACTTGCTTGAGGACATTTTCCCAGGTCACTAGAAAGGAAGCAACTAGGGTAAAAAAAAAAAAAAAAATCTCAGAAGTATTTCAACTGTTTTTGCCTGGACTGTCACAACTCTCAAATATGCAAAGTCCCAGTTTATAAGCAGAGAGGATTAGGAGTATCAAGGCATATTTTTGAAGCATCACTTCTGCACGTATCTGTTCCCTTTCAGCCTCTGCCTTCCTCCCATGCAAAAAAGGCAAATGGAAACCCTGACATGCAGCCCTGAACAAGGCTCTAAAGCAGCGGCTACTCTATGATGCTTCACAACCGCAGACTGCTTAGAAATGGAGGAGAAAATGACGAAACAGGCATGTCAAAAGACACAACTAACCTTCTTTCTCAGCCAACGGGAATCATTGGGGCCCTTTGGTCTCTTTTCTCCACTTCCTCCACCCATGTAGAATTTCCTTCCTTCCTTCCTTCCTTCCTTCCTTCCTTCCTTCCTCCCTCCCTCCCTCCCTCCCTCCCCCCCCCCCTCCCTCCCTTCCTCCCTCCTGGAAGCCACATCATTACAGTTATCACCACTGCCCTCTGAGTGGCAACTCTGAGGCTCATCTTCCTAAAACTCTCCCAACAGCAAAGGCTGACTTTAGAAAAGAAAATAGTAAAGCTAAACTTGTGTTTGCATTCCTGAGACCGAATCCCCTCCACACAGGAAAGAGCAGTCCCAACTCACTGTGGAAGGGTTTCCTTGTTAAAGGAAAAAAAAAAAAAAAGGAAAGAAATGGGGAAGGGGGTAAGGCTACAGGATATACACACAGTGAATGTGATACGGACTAGAAGTTCTTTCTTCCTCAGAAGGGATGAACCATATGGATAAAGGGAATGAAAGGATCTGACTGATCCAGCAAAAGAAACACAGACAGGAGTGTGTGATCATGAACAGCATAAACTTTGGTGACAGAGAAGCCTGGTCCCAGTGCTGACTTTAGCCATTATTAGGTATCCTGGGCAGGAAACTTTCCCTCCCAGAGTCTTCCTGTTGCTTCCTGGAAAAGAAGGTGACAAGGCTCAAGATGAGGTCTAGGACCCAGGGTGTCATAAAGCAACATGGTGGTTTCTCCACTACCATTCCTATGCCAGGGCTGCCAACCTCTAACAACCACCTAAGAATCTACTGTTGGCAATCTACAGCTGAGCAATGTGCTGGGGCCTGCGGGGCCTATGTGAAAGCTTGTCTGGGCTTCCTCAGTTCTTCCCAGAAGGAAACCTGGAAGACCGAAAGATACATCCTTTAAGTCTCCACTACTTAACCAATGTTCATCGCTTGCAGCAAACTCCTCATTGTCTGGGTTCCTCAATTCCAAAGTCAGGAAAGAAGCAGGTCTCAATTACGTAAAATCACCGAGTACAAAAGAGAAACCTCTTCCAGGAAATCCACTATTGATCTTCACATCATACCCTTACAATGTCAATAAGTCGAAGAAAATGAGCAGTCATTTAGGGCTTTGATGATTCAGAACATATTCTTTTAACAATCCTGGAAAAAAATAAATCAATATAAACCAGCTGCTTGCAACTGGTGGGCTGCGACCCCTTTTGGGGGGGGGGGGTAAGAGCAACCCTTTCACAAGAGTTGCCTAAGGCAATCAGAAAACAAGAATATTTATTTTTATTTATTTATTTATTTATTTATTCTATTTATTTGGTTTTTTGAGACAGAGTTTCTCTGTATAGCCCTGGCTGTCCTGGAACTCACTCTGTAGACCAGGCCTCTGCCTCCCAAGTGCTGGGATTAAAGGCATGCCCCACTATCGCCCGGCAAGAATATTTATATTACCACTTATTAACGTAGCAAAATTACAGTTATGAAGTAGCAATGAAAATAATGTTATGGTTGGGGTCACTATGACATGAAGAACTGTATTAAAGGGCCACAGCATTAGGAAGATGGAGAACCACTGATGTACACAGAGCCCTAAGTGTAGAGTTAGTGCCACCAAGCATAATGGTAAAGGCTAAACCCCAGCACTCTGGAGGCAAAAAACTCTCTCTGAGTTCGAGGCCAACCAGATCTACATAGCCAGGCCTGCCACAGTCTTACATAGTGAGTCCCCATATAACTTTGCTACTGCAGGAGACACGAAGATCTTCAAAACATGAAGGTAAATGATAAACAGTGGGTATGGTAGTGCATGCCTATGACTTCCAGGCAGGAGAAAGATGCAGTATTCAAGGCCAGCCTGGCTAGGTTACACATTTGCCGTCAATATGAAGCATTACATGTGACCTTGCGATGGGGACCTTAATAGAATTAGTTTCTTTTGCCCTTTGTTTGAGATAGGAAAAAAATCTAGGAACCCTCAATATTATACTATTGTGGCTCTAAGTGGGAACCTTGTGAACAAGGTAAGAAAGAGGCTAAGAGGCCACAGTTCTTACCTCTGGCCAATTGCAAGCATCAAGCTTCTAATCAAACTACTGGGGCAGGGGAATTATGACCACTTAATAAATTCAGTTTGCTTTATAAACAATTTCTTTCCATAAATAAATGTGAAAGATTTAAAAGGAGAAGAACTTTATCCATCTTTATCAGGTTGTGGTGTGAAGACTCTTGTTCCTATTCCTTGTCCCAGAAAAGGCTCAAGAACCAACACTATCAACTCTAATAGCTAAGATTTCAAGGGACCAGAGTAAGTATTAAGAAATAAGGCTTAAAAATCAAAAGAATAGCGATAAAGAAAAGCAAGTTGGAATTTGGATGCAATTCAAAGAGAGCCTGGCACCCTTTCCCATCTCCTGCAAGGAGCACTGTTGCTTCAGGAACGGGGTTTGGCACACAGAAAGTGGCACCATACAGAGCCAGAACAAAACAATACAGGATTATAAATATAGCACTCTAATATGCCTAATATACATAACATCTACTGTTTATTAGTGCTATCATGTGTCCAGCACCATGCTAAGCACCGTATGTAATATGCACATGTATGTCCCTATATATAGCTTAGAATTAAAGTCTATAAAATCTACATTTACATATAGAATGCTTACAAACATTTTAACACATTACTTACACACACATAAGCCTTATAGTTGCCAGAGGCAAATGGCGTATCCACTTGGTGGATGAACAGTCTACAAATGTAAAAGGATGACTTCCTTTGCCCTTTCCACAGCTATAGTCAGGGAAGGAGGATCTGTCTGTGCTTTTTATACACTATATCACCAAAGTAAGTTCTCAGGACAGCTGACAGTCACATGGGATGGTGACACAGACTAACACCATGCATCTTGTAAGTGTGCTGACAAGGCCAGCTGTCTCTCTTCTCTAACTGAAAGAGGATACTCATCACTGGCATTCCCTCTAACTGATCACACTAATACCATCGAGGTAAATGCGGGTGAAGGGCAAAGATATCCTCCTTCAAGGCTCACAGCCCTTACAAATAAAGCAACTCCTGAGAATACCACATTAAGTTAGATTTGTAACCACGGATTATGGACAACTTCAAGCCATAAGTTAATGAGATCAGTGTGTGCTCTGACCTACTGCCCCAGCTCTCTAGCCCCAAGGAGGTGGGAAGTCATTTCAAAGTAAGTCTAGCCAAGCAGGTGACACACTCATTACAGAAAACTGTAAAAGACTGCTGAAAGAAAGACATGCTATGTTCATGGAATACAAGAATTGACCCTGTTGAATGTTCATACTGCCAATAAACCCACAGACGCGATGCCCTTCCTATCAAAATCTCAAACACATCTTTTGCAAAAATAGAAAAATAAATCTAACAATACATGTGGAACTACAGAAGACCCCAAGTAGAAAAAGCAGCTTTTATAAAGAAAAACAAAAGAGGTTGGAAGCATCACACTTGATTTCAAACACATTGCAGAGTTACCGTAATCAAAACAGGATTGTGCTGGTAGAGGGCAGATTGTTGGCACAGGAACCAAAGGCCAGAGGAAAAAAAAGCCACACACACAGTCAATTCATTTTCAGAAAGGGTGCCAAGAATATACAATGGAGAAAAACTAGTCTCTTCAATCAGTGGCTCTAATATTAAAAGAATCCAAGTAGGTTCTATCTTACATCATACACAAAAATTATTCAGAATAGACAAAGGCTGTGGATGTGGCTCAGTCATAGAATACTTGCCTGACATGTACTAGGCTTAGCAAGCAAGCAACCAAGTGTACACACACACACACACACACACACACACACACACACAAAACAAAAAGCCACCTACATCTTTGTTCTAACCCCCTTCTGTGTATACTATGCCTTTTTCTTGAGCCTGCCCCTCCTCCCTACCTCTTCTCTCTTCTTTCTCTCTTTCTGCCCACTTAAAACTATATTAAAACATTTTCTTCATAATTTTTAACTTTGCTTCAAAAAAGGATTCAAGATTTGAACATGAGATTTCAAACAATAACTCTTCAAAGAAATCAAGTATGACATCAAATGCACAAAAAAAGTAGGTAAATAAGATGACATCTAACTAAAAGGCTCTTATATGACATGTGTAACATTCACAAAAGTGAAAACAGAACCTACGGAATGGGAGACGAGCATGTGAACCCTATGTATGACGAAGAGTTAACAGCCAGACTATAGGAAGAATATCTAAAAAGAAGTTGAATGTCTAGTCCAATGAAGCCATTCAAATGGCCAAGTATGTAAAAAGAAAAAAATGTTTAACATTACAAATTATCAGGGAAATGAAATCAAAACCATGACAAGATAATTCCCCACACCTGCTAAAATAGCCACAAAAAGACAAATTTGCTGAGAGGTAACACCACACAGCAAAGCATCTGACTGGAACAGATAAATCTGGACTTCAGATTCAATCCCAGACCCACTAAGAAGACAGGAAACTCAGGAGCACAGGGCCTCTAAGCATTGCTCATCAGTGTGTGGACAGACTTCTCTTCCTCTGCTTTCCATCACTATTTCTGACTGTGTGTGTGCTCATATACAGAAGTCAGAGATCAACAGCAGGGGTCTTTACTGCTCTCTGCATTTGAGGTGGGGTAGGGGTCGGGGATTGGACCCAGAGTCTCCCCTTGAGCCTGGAACTCACCGGTTTCATAAGACTGGCTGGTCAGTAAGCTCCAGAGATCTTCCTGTCCCTGCCTCCCCAGTACTGAGATCATAGATACTGGGTACCACTCTTAGGTTTTTGTTTGTTGTTCTTGTTGTTTCTGTTGTTGTTGTTGTTGTTGTTGTTTTTTACATGATTGCTAAGGATCTAGTCTCAGGTCCTCATACTTGCACAAAAAGTACTTTAGCAACTCAGGTAGCTCTCAGCTCTAACCCATCTCTTTAATGGGCATATTAGGGTGTATCGTCAAGGTTGCCAAGAGCAGTTGTCTTAGTTAGGGTTTCTATTGCTGTGAAGAGACACCATGGCTATGTCTATTCTTACAAAGGAAAACATTTAACTAGGGCTACCTTATAATTTCAGAGATTTAATCCATTATCGTCAAGGCAGGAAGTATGGTAGTGTCAGGTAGACGTGGTGTTTGTGAGGGTTCTACATCTGCATCGGCAGGCAGCAGGAAGAGAAAGTGAGACACTGCCTGGCTTGAGCTTCTGAAACCTCAAAGCCCACCTCCAGGAATGCACTTCCTCCAACAAGGCCACACCTCCTAATCCTTTCAAAAAATTCCACTCCCTATAAGCTTATGGGGGTCATTTTTATTCAAACCACCACAACAGTTTTTGACTTCTGCCTAAAAAAAACTCAACTTACAACCTGAACAGATAGAGTCAGGATAAAAGATGTCTTATCAGCATCCACCGCTGATAGTAAATCAACCCTGGACCCAGAGGACAGAAGGAATGATCCCACAAGCTTCTGGAGCTTGTCCAGAAGACTTTTAGTCCAAAGACTTTTTCTTGACTCCCAACTTCTACCACTGTTCAGTGACAGAGAAATTGGTGTTTGAAGTCCACAGGATGGAAACGCTGGCCCTTGGTAAGGACTGAGCCAGTGCTACATGGGTCTTGCCTTGTCCTTGATGCTTTGGGCATTTGTCATTTATCTGATAGGCCTTACTCCGGAAACTCTTTTGAGCAAATCAGAGTTCACTTGCAGTATTTGGACATTTACTGGTGTGGAAAGAGATATAAGGTATAGTAGAGGAAGCACTAGGAAATCTCTATCATAACCTTTCATAACCATAGGAAATACTAAGTCTGCATCATCTTTTTGTGCCTTAGGGAGAATTCTAGCTGCCTAGTCTTCTGTTAAGCCACAAAATTCAGAGCAATTAATGTAACAGCCTTGAGGTATCATTTTTTTTCATGTTAGTCTGTATGTGTAGTGACTGTCCTGGTGAGGAATGGGTTAATGTCTGTAGTGGCTGATTGTCCTGGTGAAGGATGGGTAATGTCTGTAGTGACAGTCCTGGGAAAAAATGGGTAATGTCTATAGTGGCTGACTGTCTGTAGTGGTGAAGGATGGGTAATCTGTTGGATACAGAAACAGTCACATCAGAGTCACACAAAAAACTGCATCCAACAGCATCAGAAAGCACAGGCTTCTCAGCAGCCCATGGAACCCTTTCAAAAACAGACTTCATTCTAAGTACATATTCCACTCCAGAATGACGGGAACTCCAATGGGCCCTCTGCTAATCGACCATAAGGGTTGGTCAGCCTGCACTATAAGCTACCCCACCACACTTACTGTTGGGGTGTTCCAAGAACCAAATGAGTGCTGCCACTAAAATCACTACTTAAATACGGGGCATGAGTGGAGAGTGGATGTATTCTGAAAGACGTCTGAACTTGCAGTTGTAGCATTAAAGTATAGGAGCCGGGATCTGTTCATTTCCTTTGTTCCTCACCTCATGACTTTAAAGCAATGGTTACTCTAGGTCCTTATCTTATGGCAGATCTAGCAAAAGTTCAAACATTTAAGAGTTCACTGTAAACTCAAGAATAAGAAGCAAATAAATAGAAAAAGACCTGGTCATTTCCAAACAAAGTTGTTTCTTCCATAGATGTTTATAGAAGCTAAAATGTATCCAATGTCAGAACTGGAGAGGCACAGTGCTTGCTGTGCAAGGATGAGAGCTTACATTTGGGCTTCAGAACCCATGTTCCCCAAACAAAACACAAAATACAAGCATGCCAGCATGCATTTGGAATCCCAGCATCAGAGAGGGAAAGAAAGGCTAACTCTTTAGGGTTCACTGACCCTACAAAACTTTATGAGCTCCAAGCCAGTGACAGACCCTATCTCAAAGAGCAAGGCGGTCACCTCCTAAAGAATGGTTTCCAAGGTTGTCTTTCAACCTCAACATGCATGTGCATACATGTACACACGCACGCACACACTCGCACATACACACACACATACATGTTGTACAAACATATACATACATGCATACTATAATATAAACACAGAAAAGTTTGGTCATGTGGACAGGTGATCATAACTTATTTCTGTTTCAGTCTCTCATAAATATAATTTACAAATGGGTTTTCATAAATTCCTAATGTATAAACACTTCAATATTTCTATCCATGGGGTTGGAGAAATGGCTCAGCAGTTAAGAGCACTAACTGCTTTTCCAGAGGTCTTGCGTTCAATTCCCAGCAACCGCATGGTGGCTCACAACCATCTGTAATGGGATCTGATGCCCTCTTCTGGTATGTCTGAAAATAAATAAATCTTTAAAAAAAAAAAAAGATTTCTATTCTTGTGTCTTTGCTAAAAGAAATATTATAAAGAGTTAAAAACCTAACTATCATGTGAAGTTCTGTATACAAAAAAAAATATGAAGAAGTAAAGTTCTATTTTGGTAAAAAGGGCATATTAATTCTAAATAAAAACTGCCTCCAAGTAAGTTATTGAGCTAAAAGGTACCACGGTGTGAGCCAGGAAAGGAAGCATGAGAATAAAGAAAAAAACAGATTCTAAAGAGACAAGAAGAACAGCTTCAGAAACCCACAAAGGAAATGAGAGGTTCCTAGAAAAGTGCAGAGAAAACAATGGGCGAGTTCCAAAACCAAACGCTAAGGGACATAAAAGGCCTCAAAGATCCCAGGACAATAACTGTGGCTGACCTCACTGTCGCATCCACAGCTTTTGAAAGGTCATCCAGCTAACAATCAACAAAGAAACTCTAGAGCTAAATCACACCATAGATCCAAGGGACTTACCAGATACACACAAAAAACTGCATCTGGCAGATTCCGAAGGCATGGTCTCCTCAGCAGCTCAGGGAACCCTGTCTAAAGCAGACCACATTCTAGGCCACAAAACAGAAAAGAAATGACATCATTCTTTCCATCTTCTCAGGTTACAGTACAATAAATCCAGGAATCAACAACCTGTAAAATGGCAGAGACTACACAAATACACGGAGACGAGATACATGGCTCATGAACGGCCAGTGAGTCATTAAAGAAACAAGGACACTTAAAAATCCCTAGAGTGCAAAGAAAACAAAAACAAAGTCCACAAGACACTTTGAGAGATGGCCAGGGCAAAGAAAAGTTGTGCCTTAGCACACACACAAAATAGAAAAATTATGCTTAGACAAAAAAAAGCTTGTGTTTACACACACACACACACAAATGAGGAAGGCCTCAGATAAATAAGCCAGTGTTGCACCCTAAAGTCTTATAAAAACAAGAATAATTCAAACCCCAAACCAGCAGGCAGCAAAACATAATAAAGAGGAAAGAAAATATTAATGCAATAGAGATGAAGGCAATAAGACAGAGACTGAAAGGCTTGGTCCTTCGAAAAAAATAAACAGTGACAAACCTCTACCCAAGCTTGCCATGACTGGGGTGGAGAGACAACAAATTTATAATAAAATAAAATAAAATACCAAAAAGAGGCAGTTTCGACAGATTACAATGAAGGTTCTTTGGGTAGTATTTTGAAGATTCCAAAAACCATGAAAATCCAAAAGCACTGGATCAATTCCTGGACACACTAAGCTATCATGAGCACAATTTAAACAGATCCACACAACAGAACAAGGTGGAAGCTGGAAAACTCAGTATCCCAACCAAGAAAGCCCAAGACCAAACACACGTACCAGCAAATTCTACCAAATGTTCTCACACCTCTCTGCAGAATAAAATGAAAAGGAGCCCTGTCAGACACACCTGAAGCCCAGCATTGCTCTGACACAAAAACTTGGTAAAGACACAACAACAACAAAAATACTTGACACCAATTTTCTCCATGAATACTGATACAATGTTTATATTTGTTTATTTCTTGTTTTTGCTTTTCCAAGATAGGGTTTCTCTGTGTAGCCCTGGCTGTCCTATAACTCATTCTATAGACCAGGCTAACCTAGAACTCATGGAGAAAATCCAACTGCCTCTAGCTTCCACGTGTTGGGATTAAAGGCATACTCTACCACTGCCCAGTGATGCAAAATTTCTTAATAAAATTTTTGCAAACTAAATTCTGAAGCATCACCTAATCGGTTTCATTCCAGGATCCAAGCAAGTATGGTTCAGAATATAGGATTCCAAATATTCAGTGTGTGTGTGTGTGGGGTGTGTGTGTGTGTGTGTGTGTGTGTGTGTGTGTGTCGGTGGTGGTGGTGGTGGTGGTGGTGGTGGTGGTAGTGGTGGTTTGAATAGGTTTGGTCCCCATAGAGTCACATGTTTGAATGCTTGGTCATAGAGAGTACCACTATCAGGAGGTGTGGCCGTATTTAGAGGAGGTGTGGCCTTGTTGGAAGAAGTGTGTCACTGGGTCATTGGGCTTTAAGACTGCCTATGCTCAGGCTCTACTTAGTGCAGAAGACAGTCTTCTTGGCTGCCTTCGGATTAAGATGGAGAACTCTTGGTTCCTCCAGCACCATGCCTGCCTGCATGCTGCCATGCTCCTCACCAATGGACTAAACCTCTGAAATGGTAACCAGCCACAATTAAATGTTTGCCTTTAAAAGTTGCCTTGGTCATACAACTAAGACAATACTACACATATGATCATCCAGACAGATGTAGAAAGGTCCGTGATAAACTTTAACATCCCTCAAAAAAAACAGGAAGATGAAATAGAGTTACACACACACAAAAAGCAACCTAATATTGACAAGCTATATCATTCCTTAAATAGAAAATTTAAGCTTATTCATAAAAATAAAATTAGGGTAACTTTTACTGTCCTAGTGTATTAAATACAAATGATAATTTTCAGCTTAAAATCCTATATGAAATGAAAGTGAACATTTCTGTCAGTAAACTTCCTTCAGTGTTCTATCCAGAGCTGGTCGAGTTCTTGTCATCCATCGTGTCCATCCTTCGAAAAAGCACTTACTACCGAGTTCACTGGAAATGGCTCTAACAGGTCTGTTCTTCAAAGTATTCATTCTTTAGACATTTGCTCTTCAACAGAAGTTTCCTATCTTACAAGATAGAAATCTTGTAGAGCTTTGAATCTGCTGTACAGCTGAGATTCTGAAGTAGTTCAACATCTAACAAAATCCTCTGAGTACATTCCTACAATACTAAGAATTGCCATAGAATGGACAGAACTGAAACCTTGGAGGACTCCAGAGAATATTTATGATGGCTTGAATTTGGTCAAAAATGTTTCTGGCACTGACCCATTATCACCTGTGAGTGTTCCTCACACATACGCAGGCACATACACACACACACACACACACACACACACACACACACACACACACAAAATATGGGATCTGATCTCATCCTAGTGACAGGGGCCCATCAAGACCAAACAAGATGGTTTCTCAGGAATGTCACTGGAGGGAACTATACAGAGGCAGTGGGAGCAGTCCATCAGGACTGAAATGAACTCATCAGGCATGATGACACATACCTACAATCTCACGCTTGAGAGGCAAGAGCAGGACTATCTCAAGCTCAAGGACAGCCTGCGCTACATCAGGAGTCTCAATGTCAACAGTAAAAATGGAGTCATTTGTGTCAGTCCTTCCAACAGTAACTAAAGCCATAACAGTATAGAAGTGGTTCTCAGGCATGGTGACCTAACACGTAGCTCCTCCCACGAGAACTCCTTCTCTGTAGCTCCTATTCATAGAGCTATTATTCTCAGGAAAGATGGCTCCCAAAGAATATATTTAATTGCATGTCTTCTGTTTTTGTCTCTGAATTCTGCTTTATAGTGGTGCTTCTATCTCCAGCTTCAAACATCGAGCACTTTCATTGATATACTTCAAATATCACCATGTGTCCCTCCTGTGATGGTTGCTGGTCACTGTCAACTTACAAGTTCTGGAATCACCTTCAGGTGTGCCTGGAAGCACACCTATGAGGGATTTAGCTTAACCTCCGGGCATGCCTGTAAGGAAGGGAAGACCAGCCCTATAAAAGGGCCAGTAGATGGCTCATCTCACTGAGCCAAAGCACTTGCTAGCCACACATGACGATTCAACACAGTCCATAGTACATGCAGTGGAAGAAGAGAACTATCTGTCAAGAAGTCATCCCCTGGCCGCAATTTGGATTCCTTCAGTACAGACAACCAATATGAGAACAAGTATCTGCTGTGCAGAGCCTGCATGTGGGAGCAGATCATCTTACAGAAACCAGACTGGAGCCCTTGGCTCAAGAGCGATCATCAGACAAGAATTTCTCCCGGAGTGCTTACAGAACCTGAGCTTAGGTAGAGATGAGCAGACACATCTCAACTGCTCAATAACACGTACCTTCTCCCCCCACCTCCCCATCCCAACTCTTATTCATCTTACTGTGGAGAGCAACCATCATCCAGTGTTCTAACTGGGGCATTCACACAGGGATCTCATGAAATGCCAGTAATCTCTAAGACACCCTACCAATGGCACTGATCTTGGAGCCTCTGTAGATTCACCATCCCTTGTCCCAGCTCTCCTCCAGCAACCACCACAGCTGCAGCTAGAGAGCACACCCCTTTTGGCAGAACAGTCAAATTCCATAAATGCCACCCTTTCTCTCGTGCCCTCCACATGCTGGAGGTGTCCCACAGTGGACAGAATATTTCATTCACCCTCTGCTGGAGAACAATTTTTCTCATAGAGAAACTGGGTAGATAATTCTCAGCCAGATGAGGGGTCTATTCATGACAATCTCAAGTGACAAATGACAAAGCTATCCTCTGTTTCATAATACTTCACATATTTTTTTTTTGAATCAGAATCTGTGTCACAAATTTAACCCCTTTATTTCCTGGTAGCACTTCTGAGGTCACCCGTTATGAAACAATCTCTCTCTCTCTCTCTCTCTCTCTCTCTCTCTCTCTCTCTCTCTCTCTCTCTCTCTCTCTCATGCATTCAGCCAACAGAAATTCGTTAAGAAATACAAATAACAGTTACCAAACACTGAGTGCCAACATCATGTTGGCTACAGGATGAAATTTTAGTAACTGTTGTCCCTCAAGCACAGAATCGAAATGTGCCTGGAAACTGTCTTTAGTGGTTCTCTGGATCTTTATCCAGGAATCTATAAATAGTGCCAAGCTAGGTTCTAAGCACTGAGCAAGAACTAATTCTAGCAAGTTCAGAAAGTGGTGGTTTTTGCACACAACCATAATAGTTCTCCTTTTCACTGAGACAGAGAAAGAGGGAGAAGGGGTGGGAAGATTGCTTTGCATTGCTGGCCCTCAGAATTCAGAAGTCTTTTGAAAATGCAAGCTTCTTTAGATAAGCTGAAGAAAGCCAAGGAGACATGGGACCCATACTGGGGCCAGGACGTCGAAAGCGGGTATATATGGCAGAAGCAGCAACTGCAATAATCCGTGAGGGTGACAATATGCAGGAAGCCCAAGGTAAGCATGACTAGGCTAGTGTGTGGTTCACGTTAACACCATATAAAGAAGCAAGGAGGCTGGCTTGAAGGGCAGGACAAAGACAGAAGTCCGGAGCAAGAGAGGAGTCGCTAATTAAACAACAAAGGTCCCTTTCTTAACAAGCAAGAACTTGTGCTTTATTTATATTTAATTTGGCTAAAAAATATTACTAGACTGTAGGAGTTTCTAAGAGACAAGGGTGATTTTCTAAACACAGGAAACCCATGAGTCCGGGATCTACAGAGTGCGTCTAGGCCAGTTTAGATGGAAAGGAGACTGCTTAGCACTCAGCCCTACACATCGAAAGGAAGCAGCCCGGGCACGTTTCCTAGCAGTCAGCATGGAGACAGGGTTTCCTTGTCTGCCTGGGTACGGAAGCGATAGGCGTTGAGGAGTGGCTGTTCTGTGTCACCACAGCCTTCTGAAAACCAGGCCTGTTATCTAGTGACCACCAAGGCCAGAAACATATCTTACTGCAAAATGACCAAAGTATTTTTCTAAACAGCTCTGCATGGGTCTAGATGGTGGTATATCCCATATTCAGAGAAAAGAAGCAACTGAATTGACCACCAGAGAATTATAAAATTATCCACAGCCAGTTAGCTTGTATTAAAAAAAAAAAAAATTCTGCCCTCCTAGAGCTGTTTCTTATATGCAGAGACCTGCTCTCAGAATTAAAGCTAAAACTCCCTTACCCACCATCGGCAGTCTGAGCCCAAGTGCTTTGTGGGAGCTTTCCCTATGAATAAAACTCACAAGTTTAACCCAGATCTCCAGGCTGTATTTATGTCTAACCTCTTTGGTCCAGGAATGTCCTTTGTGGGTGGCCAGCACCAAATAGATTAAAAAGTGTATTATTCTGCTTTTTAATGGAAAACAACTTAATATCTGCTGCATTTTAATCTAAGGATTATATGCTTAGCCCCTGGAAAATTCCTTTTAGAAACATCAATAAGGATCTTTTTAAGCAATTTTTTTAAAATCAGGAAGTCCAATTATCATTCACACATTTATTGGTACTTAAGGCCCTGACATAAAAACCTTTAGCCCAAAAAGGCAGCGACGCAGCTGTTGCAGACTTAACAAGAAAGCCAGTATTCTCCTGGGACCATCTAAATGTATACCACACCTTGAAATAGAGTGAATGCTCGCCCTGCAGGTGTGTTTGACCAAAGACTGATGCTGCAAATTCTGACCTCCTTTTGTTGTTGGCTTACTTGGTTTGGTTTTAAGACTTCCAAGCAGACTTCAAGTTAAACGACCAAATCCATTTAGTGCCTCTCTTCAAAACTCTCAACACAAAGACCATTATTTCTTTTAAAAAGGCATAAATCTCCCAGGACAAAGATAGCAGGAACCAGATAGTAAAATCTTCAAGTTGTTTGTAAAGGTAAAAAAAAAAAAAAAAAGGTGAAAAAAACAGGACATATCTTCGAATTTGTGGAGCCCCATTCTGCCTCAGAATCAGACATTCCAAAACTATCAGGCACATAAAATATCTAACCTGAAAGACAAGAGAAGGGGAAACATGCAACCTGAAGCAAAAAAGGGGGGCAGAAAAATAAAATTTCAAAAGGTAAAAATGCTAATCTCAGAATACCTACTAGTTCATGAAAACACTCAGGAGCTATCAGCAACAGAAAATAAAATAAACCTGATAAATTAACAACTTTAGAAGGGTTCCAAGAAAATGTAAGTTATCCTTGGGAAGAGGCACTCAGAGACAAATCAAACATCTTGCAGCAGGTCCAGAAAGAAGCTGAGTAAACAAAGGGGGAAACCAATACTGCAGCACAGAACATAAAAACAAAAGGAATGAGTACATCCTTCCTGGTGCTGTGAACTCTGTGCCTTCCTGTGCTCTGGCCTGGCGCAGACAGGAACAGGGGCTTGCTTGGCTCACAACTCCATGCGACCGTCCATCGATCGCTGCAGGTGAGTCTGCCCGAGGACTCAAGATAAACAGCCACTTGACAAGCAGCAGCAGAGAGAAGAAACACTCTACTCTGTACTCAGCTAAGTAAATCTCCCTTTAAACAAGACCCCACACCAGAAAAGGGTGCAGCCTACATTCAGGGTGGATTTTCTTGCTACAGTTAACCAATTAAGAGAAATCCTTCACAGGTAGGTAGGCCCAGGGCCAACCGGAGCCACCCTCTCTCCCCCCCCACTCCCCCGGAGGCTCTCTTCCCAAGTGTGCCTAGTTTTAGTCACATTGACAATCTCATCATCACAATGCTCTTTGGACATCAGTCAAAAAAAGAAAAAAAAAAAAAAAAAAAAAAAAAGCATGTTCCGACCACGGCTGGTGATCATTAAACCCCCTGACACTGCTGAAGGCCTTCACGAATGAAGTCAAAAGACACAATAGAAGACCCTGTAAAGAACTGAGAATTGGTAGGTGCTAGTGTTCTCACAAAGAGCCTGGATGCTGGGAGAAGGTGAGCAACTCCTTCCTTATCAGCAACTCAGTGATTTGCAGCCAAGAATTCTACACCTAGCCAGGCAATCAATTATACATGAGTGTCACACTCTCAGGTATACAGCAGCTCAGAAGTTTTACCTCCCATTTGCAAATTGTTAGAAAGCTTGCAAAATTAGAAAGTAAAAGAAGAAAAATCAGAATATGGGCTGGGAAGAAAGCCAATCAGAGGCAGGCTACAAGGACTACTCAGAGTGGACCCGGCTAAGGAAGAAGCAGCAAGCCCTCAGCACCGCCCACAGCACCGCCCACAACACAACATGGGACGCCTCCAGATGTGAGTCCTTCAAAATGAAAGCAACGTATTAAAATACTGCCAGAACCCTCCTGTAGAAAGCTGGTTACTCATACATGTCTTTAAAAAGGAAAAGTGAATGATTGTTTTAAAGTCAAGACGAAACGTTAAACAAGGCACTTGTGGATCCTATTTACACAAAACAAGATAAACCACCAGGTAAGGAATAATATGAAGGAACTGGGCCCTTTTAATACAAACAAGGAAACAAAACAACAACAAAAGCCTAAACTTTTAAAAGAAGACGATGTTTCACTCAACATGGAGCATGACAACTTACAAAATACATACTTTCATGTGTACCTCACCATTTCAACTTAGCACAACTGTGCCAGAGACAGGAACCCCTTTATAGTTGTATGAAGCAAGCTGATAACAACTTCGGCCATCGGATCTGCAGACACTGGACTACAGGGAACACAACATGCTCCAGGTGAGTTCCAGATTACAAACTGCTCATGACAGGAGGCTGGGAGTACAGAGAAACATAGGGGCCTGATGGGAACTGTACCTGGGTTCCTCTCTCACTTGGACCACTTACCACAAATCACTCTGTGTTACATCACATGACATATTTTCCAAATAGTAAGTCATGGAAACAGCAAAATGGTTGACACCAGAGCTTAGGGAGCAGGAAAAACCAGGAGTTGGGTGGTGCGATTAATGTTTCACATAATCAAAGAAAACGAGGCTCTCAACTTGTGGGTGGGAAGGACAATCAGTGGACGCAGACAGTAGCTTACGGGGAAAGAAAGAGGGGAAAGGATGTAACTCTGTTTCAACTAAAAACATGTTTTAAGGTTTTAAAAGAGAAAATACTGAACAGGATAATCAACCAGAGCTAATGGTGTTATCCAGCCCATGGTGGCTAATAATATTATTTTTGTTGCTGACATTACAGAAGATGAGGGTGACCCTACTTTCCCAGATGTAGGATGTACCCAGGTCAAAAGCAATGCAGTCATTGTTGATATACAATCCCAGATTACTCAGCAAGGCAAAAGGCTCTGGAGGAGCTAAGAATAAAGCCAGGGAGAGTTAAATCTAAGAACTTATTATGGTTCCCACAGGTATTTGGTAAGTTCAGGATCTGTCTACAGAATTAGAAGTTAATCCATTTACCCTCTGAGTACCTGTACATTTGGAATGTAATTATGATCTTAAAAGCAGGTGTTGAAATCAATACTCAAACGTTACCACCTCCTCTTGTTAAACAGACAATAACAAAGGAATGTTTGGACACTAGGCATTAGTGTGAGACTCATCTGAAATTCCCGACAGTAGCTCATTGTAAATGATCTCTTGTCAAAAGGAAGGCTAAAATAATAATATAATAATAATAAAACACAAAGGCAAAGGCACAGCTCATTCAAGGCTTTTGTGAGCTCCTGCCACAAACCAGGCAGCTGCCGCCAGCGGAAACTGTACTGTAGGGCAGTGTCAAAGGGAAGCGGGAGGGAGTCTGGCCATGAAAAAAAGCTTTGTAAACACTGATTAACACCACTTTTTCCTTAAAAGCATGGCACGGAGAGCCAAAACTGTTTTCCACCAAGTTTTTCTTTGCTTTGATAGCTACAGAGGTGGGAGCTGCCTTGTAAATTACCAACAGTAATACTCCATCTTCCAGAGTCTTGAGTCTGCAGTAAATAGAAAGAAATCATTGTTGTTATCTTCAAAACACAACATGACCCACCCTAAATGTCTGAGACCCAAGAGTGAGCCTCCTACATTACAAAGGAAAAATTCTCAGCAACTGTGGGAAAGTATTCTTAATAGGGAAACAGTGACTCCCTCTAGACAGAGCTGGCTAAAAGCCTAAGAAACAGTAACAACAGTCCAAACCTGAGGCAGATAGCACATCTCACATCCTACTGACACATCTGAATCCCTTCCCACCACAAAAGGGTGTTTGTCATCTACTGCTCTGATTTGATTAAACAAGCGACCAACATTTCTGAGTGAATGCCAACCCTACACGTGCCTGGCCATCCCCACTCAATACACTGCCACCACGGTAGAGCGGCATCAGCAGAACAAAGAAGACTGTTCAACTCAGTAAATAACAACACTGGCCTTTGGGCACAGAGGCGCTTCTATCCGCTGGACTACTTTATATGGGTTCCTCATCTCTGCTTCCTTTATTAATTATTAACTCAAATGCCCTGCAGCCAACACAAAGGCAAGACTTGACAATATTGACCCTTACAGGCTACATGACAGGACACCAACACAATAATGAGGGGTAAGGAGCATAGCAACCACGAGGTACTATTAGAAATGCCCCATAAATAACCATTCATTTGAGCCTTCCCAGACCCTTGAGGGGTAAAAACCTTTGTGCCCACTGAACAGTTAGAGAAATGGGCGCTAAGTAACATGTCAAGCTCATGCAGCCTGACCTACATACAATTCATTCATGTTCTTTATCACATGTTCATTCTACCGCCCTACTATACCCTCTCTCAGTTCAAACAAAAGAATACACCTCAAAATGCGTTGCAAACCATAAAAATGCAATGTTAATTATCATTATCACAATTAGTGAACCTTCCAGCACCAAAAGACCTTCCTGGTACTACCTTTATGTGTCAGTAAAGGCAACAACTATTAATCTACTGTCCATCTGTCTGTAATCTACTATCCATCTGTCTGTACTTCCACTCCAGCTAAGGAAACGTTACCCTCAGGCTCTAGAACTGAAGCACGTGACCAGGACAATTCAATCAAAACAGAATGATGGCCCCAACCTCATAGGGAGGCTAGGCCCCATTAGCCTCACGTCAGGCACACATGGAGTCACAGCCCAGAAGACCATTTCCTGACATGATGAACTTGAAGCTGCTTGCAGGTCTCCACTCCCACAAGCACAGTCAAGATGGACCCTCGCAATATCTCTTAGATCCGTAGCCAGGCCCCTCTTTCAGGGAGATCCATCCCTGGGCTCAATCACTGGACACTAAGTGGGTAGTTTGAGTTGGGTTTTCTGTCAACTTTCAGCCAAGAGAATCATCTTGATACTTTCTAAAGCACATTTTGTTCTAGTCAGCCATGCTGACATGAACTTCAGAACTTCCTCTTTTTTGAAAATAAATCTTGAGAGGGACAAAATAAATTTTAATTAGATGGGCTTGAGAAGTCAACCCTCCTAAGGATTGCCTTCTTGGTGAGATAGCTCCATCCAGTATAGAACAGGTCCATTTTTCTTCTGCCACAGAATAAGTGATTTTACCTATCAGCTTTTTTTTTTCCTTCAGGAAATGATATTTTAGGCTGGGCCAGTGCTGCAAACCTGTAATCCCAGTTACTTAGGATATTGAGACAAAAGAACTGAAAACTCAAAGCCAGCTAAGGCTATGGCAGTTAGGGGGAAGCATTTTAGCTACAGGACTGTCTCGTTCTCAATCCTTCGGGGTCAGAAGCAGACACCAATTTCTGCTCAGTCCTGGGGGGTCCTTGTAGGACAGTGTCAACAATGGCAGAGCACGAGCACAAGCATCGTGGTGAGCAACACTACAGAGGAGAAAGGAATGTGCATCCTTAATAAGCTACAGGGTCTCATGAACTGTGCTTATTTCTTTCTTCTGAGGGCAGCAGCCACCAGGCCTCCTCTCAGATTATCTAGTAAGGCCTACCTCCTGTCAGCAGCATTTCACAAATCTCCAGGATGTGAACCTCTGGAAAACAAACTGTAACTCCTAAAGACAATTGACTGCACTCAAGTTTGACAACAGAACAAACCAGCATGGCTTTTACCTCACAGGCTCACTCAACTATTCAGGAACCATCCTTTTCTGTGGTGGTTCCTTCAGAAGTCTTGAGATTTCAGAAGAAAGCATTGACATGCCCACCTATGCCCTTGCCTCCAGGTAGGGTAAAAAGCATTTCATTTGTGGTCAGGTGGCTCCAGAGGTGACAGAGCGCATCACTGAGAGCTTTACACTGTATTGCTCCCTTGAACTTAGCATACCTCTAAAAGTTACAACTGCAACTTCGAGTAAACACCGGGGCTCACTTCCTAAAAGCCCTCTTGGGCTGAAAGAAGGAAGTGCAGCCTGTGTGGTCTATGGTGGGTCACTGACATAATCATAGCTGGTCTGAGGACAGTCATGGGTGGTGAGAGGGCAGACAATGACAGTTCAAGTGTCCACCCATAAAACACAGGCAAGCATTTATAAACACTGCTAACTAGGTTACAATTATATTTCTTAGAGAGATATAAAAGCCATTACTTTGTGTTCCTTGCGGTGCTGTCTGCAGACTCCTAATAAACATAAATAATCATGTATGACCTTGAGCCAGGAAGGCTAAGCATTCCAACACATGCTGATTTGTTACTCTGCCTTCCCAGGGCATTATCTTGGTTTGTTAGGATTATGAAGGCCTGCTTGGCTTGCTGTGATAAGCATGCCAAGAGCTCCCCTCCCTCTCTCAGACCAGGCAGCCTTCACATATCCTAGAATCACTGCCCAAATAGTCTGGGTCTTAAAGCTTTACGAATTGGTTTACGTCACACTACACAGTCTTCCTACTAAGGTAGTCACTGGACTGTGCAGAGCAACTACATATCAAATTTATAAAACTAATTGACAGTTGGTATATTAATTTTAAATAGAGAAGCTGGCAGTTTTATTTCCATACAACATTTGGTTATACCTCATAGAAAACACAAACCTAGAATGGAAGTTTTACATTCTCAAGCACATCTTAAAAAGTGCACAAACTTTAACTGATTATCATTTTGTGCATAAAATACCGTGGCACTTTAAATATTGTTAGATGAATGAATAAACAAACTTGATGAGCTTTTATTCTTATATGACCACATAGATTATCCTTACTATACCTTTGCTTTAATGACATAAAGTGGAAGCTGGTAATCATTTTGGGAAAAAATCAGATCATAAGTATTTTCAGCTCTGTGAGCCATATGATCATTTGTTGCCATTACTTACCCTGGTTTCTACTGTTACATAATACAATTTGTAAACAAATCAGCATGACTTTATTTGAATAAAACTTTAAAAAAAATTTAGTAATGAAAACACCATTTTCCCATAGAGAATACTTTCTTGTAATATGTTCTTCTGGCCCTTAAACAGCTTCTAAACTGAGCCAGAAATACTTGGTTAGGGGTACATACGAAAATCTCCACAGTGCCAACTGCCTGTTAATTGCAACCCTGTTACCAGCTTGGTCTATGAATGTCTTTGAATTTATTTTCGGGAACTCTAGAGTTCAACTACTGTGTGTCCACAACTGTGACTCCATAAGCAAGATACAGGCTCTCAGGGACAAGGCACGGCTGATGTTCTCTTTCCCTTACTTAATACCTCATATCATCACCTACTAAGCTTTTAACTGTTTATTCACCGATGGCCTATTTGAGACTCTGCAGTCTGTCTGGGGATACTGAAGAGAAACAGAGGCAGAGGAAGACACAGAACAGTGCCAGGAGAGAAGAGCGGAGAGTCACAGGAGCAGGTAGAGTCCCTGCAGGACTGAAGAAACCACCCAGAGCTCCATGTGCCCGCATCTTCCATCAGGTCAGGACGTCTTCACAAACAGCAGCAGCTGGGCAAAGGCTGGACGTCCCACTGCCATTCCACTAGAGCCATGGTAAGGAGCCTCACTAATCTCCATTTCTATGGAGGGTGGCCTGGGTGCAAACCCTTTAAAATGATCCATATCTGCTAGAATAAATAAATCATGGTGTTTCCACACAGTGGAATGCTTGATTGCAACGCGAATGGGCATTCTATAACCGTATGCAACAACAGGAGTAGTAGATGGCTGAGTGACAAAAACATACAAAAATATAATGTGAGTTATACATCACACACACACACATGCACACACAACACAGGAAAACCATATTTATGCTGCTACAAAGCAAGAGAGCAGTATAGCGTTTGCTAGAAGGGAGATTCTTAATCTGAGTGCTAGTCACACATGTATGCTTGGTTTGCAAAGTTACCTCGAGCTAAGTATTTATAATACATGTAGTTATTAAAAGCCTGGGATTCAGAACAGCCAATAGCTACCCTGTAAGAGATAATGATTCCTGTAATCAGTTCTGATGTTTAATGACTTGTAACTACAATCACTATAGAATTATAAAGTCCAACAAGTCTTTCATGCAAAACTTCTAGCTTGGAATCATTTCTAGCCTCTCTCGTGTTGACTTTAACATTATTAACATCAATGTTACATGGCCACTCATGATCTTTGCATGTTCTCCTACATATATGGATTTTTTTTCTAAATTAACCAACATATGATCACACAGATCCCAGAGACTACTTTACTGATGACGGCTCATCAGGAGGAGGGTTGTTACCATCTGATCCACTCACCCAACCAACCAAATGGCAGCCAAAGTAGACAGACAGCTTACAGGAAAAGAACTAAGCACAGGATGCCTCTCTTATGCTGAGCCAACACCATACCTCTATATACACATGGTTCTTGTCAACCCAACTCACACTGCTTAGCTGCCCGCTAATTAGATATAGTTAAAATCTTTTTATTTCTGTAAATTATGAAAGAAGACAATTTCTGTTACACTCTTGTGTTTACTTATGTGATCTGGTGTCACATAATTTATGAGTGTTCTGAAATGCCACTCATGGGAGGCTGTTATTTTTAGAAGCTCTAAACATTTAGGAGAAAATGCCATGATATTTGCAACGTATTCCCATGTGTTTCAACAAAAAATAATCAAAATATTTTTTAAGGGAACAAACCTACCCAAACAGGAAACAAGAATTAACAAAAACACTAACAACATTCAAATGTGGGTGCTGAGCACACGGTCCGTTCTGTCCACTCTTCAGCAGGCTTGAGAATATTTCATAGTATAAAGAAGCAGACAAGTCTTTACTCACCTTCTCAGTGGGTGGCTCTCTTCTAAATAGAATCAAATGGCGAGGTCTGTCCTCAGGCACTGCTTCACCTGCCTTCACCCTGCAAGCAACAGCAAGCAATGCGTTAGCCTCAAGGAACTATATGAAGGCAATGTTCTTTCAGTCAGTAGATGTACTTAATATATGGCAAATCTCAAGATGAAATTATTGCTATAGCTTAAAAAAATAGGGAGAAATATGAAAAAAAAAGATCTTATATTGACCATGGGAAATTCTAGCCTCCCTCACCCTAGCTTGGAATCAAAGCAACCTCACCGTGAACTTGTCTCTCTCTCTCTCTCTCTCTCTCTCTCTCTCTCTCTCTCTCTCTCACTCACTCACTCACTTCATTTTAAGGTATTCTTGTCAAAAACTTCTTTGATTAGGATTAGAGCATCATTCTGCCATATGTATACATATGTACACATCAAGTAACTATGACTACAGTCAGCTAATTAACATATCCACCACTTCTCGTCCTTAATTACCTTCTCTTATTGTTTTTTTTTGAGCCGTGTCTGGCTATACAGCTGAGGCTGGCTCATTCTTTTGGACCCTCCCAGCCTTTATTCAGAATACTCAGCTGTTAGTTACTTTTTCTTACTTGTGGTGAGAACTCTCAGCAAGTGTCCAACTCACAGTATATTGTTATTAATTATGGCCTTCGTGCCCATCCTTCAGGCTTTCTGAATATCAGTGCCATGGTGAGTTTCTCTTCGTATAAACCAATTCTAGACAGTGGTATGGCCCAAACATGCTGAACTCAGCTCACACTCAGAAAAGACCAACCTGTAAGGGCCTGGGCCTCCTTTTGACCTTGAATTTCTGAGACCATACATATCAGGCATTTTTTTTTTAAACAATCAACCACCACAGTGAAACTTCAGGTCTTCCTCAGCTCCTCTGAGGCAAAGATAGTCAGATATAGCCCATTCTAAGTCCAATTATATGCTCCCCAGCCAGTCAGCTAGGTAAGACCTAAGTCACACCCGTATTGTTATCACAGGACTTCTGCGTTGGAGGTGCCTAAGCTACCCAATCTTCCCCTACAGTTCCAAGTGAGTTTACCAACCTCTCTCAAGAGAAAGCAGCTAAGAGCCAAAGAAGGTGTTTAACAAAGATACGCAAGTAGAAAGTAACAGAAATTAAATCCCTACTTAAGTCTTTCGACTTCTGAATCAGAGTTTGTCTCACTACACGGTTTGCTCTGCCCTAGAGATGATGCTCTTCTGAAAAGTAGCCCAGAGCCAAAAGCCAAACAATGTTCTCACCTGAGGGAACACGTGGGGTGTGTGCTACAACATGTTTCCTAAGAGAAGACATCTACAATCGTGCCTAATAGTACCATTAATCCTGTAATCATCACAATTACTGTAATTACTACTAATAATTATACTTCTTTGTAGACACAATGACCTTCGTGTATTTTTGGCATTTTATACATATAATTCATTTTCCTACCTTTTCTCAAAAGAGTACAGCTGCCTAACTGAAGTAAATAACAAGCATCGCAGTGGAACGCTGGTCACTTTCGTCTTTGCCTCCATCAAAGGAAGCCCTTGCTGGTTGCTCCTTTTCACACAATGAAAAGGATGGTACATTACAGCAGCACAGGCACAGCCCCACAAATAAAGCCCAGAAGGAGAGGAGAGAACACAAGCTCTCCATGCGCACAGGTGGCAAGGGCCTCTCGATTCATGAAGGGCCTCTCTGTTAAGTGTGCGCGTGCGCTTAACACACACACACACACACACACACACACACACACACACGCATGCACGATGTCTGCACGCACAGAGGTCGCAGGCGTGATGCTTAACTGATGAGCAAAGGTTGTGGGTGCGAAGTCCTGGCATCTTCACTAGTTAACTTAAAAAGTGAGAGACGCTCTCCCAGCTGCTTCCTCGCCTGGAGCTTAGCGTGCCTTCCAGAGATGTTGGGATTCACAAAGGAGACTCACAAACCGGGGCACTTGAACCTCCAGGAATACTCTCTAAGCAGCCGCTTCTACAGCCGCCCAAAACTAAGGGGGAAATATGTAAGGTATTTTCTAGAAACCTCGATCTTAACTCAAAGATTTTGGTGGTAGAAAAGCAAATAAATTAGTAACTTGGAAGTTGTTAATATTAAGACAAGAAAGAGAATACTGCTGGTACTTGAATTCTTAAGCAGAAAAAGAAATCCCATTTTGACTTCCTGAGGCTACTTCCAGCTTCGCTCTCTCTTGTGGAGTTTGGGAAGAGAAGTGTGAACTGCTTCTCCAGTCTCTTTCAGGCAGCAATAGAGGAGGCAAGGGTACGCCATGGAATGTCACTTCATTATTACCTGAGTTCTGAAGACACCTCTTCAAAATCAGAAGTCCCAGACTTTTGCCACATGTAGAGGCAGACAAAATGAAATCTAGAGACCTGCAATCCCATCTCTGCATCACCTATCCTGACATGTGTCAACGGGGTCCATTCCTCCTCCTCCTCCTCCTCCTCCTCCTCCTCCTCCTCCTCCTCCTCCTCCTCCCCACCCACTGACCCACTACAGGCACCAGCTCACCAGGCAGGCTCAAGCCACGCAGAAGCCACATTTCACACTGGTGACATTTTCCACCCTATACTGACCTGTAAGACATTTTCATTTGAAGTGATAGTTGTATGATTACTATATAACATTAAGCATCTCCAGGTAGTGGTAGTGGTGCACGCTTTTAATCTCAGCACTAGGGAGGCAGAGGCAGGCAGATCTCTGAGTTTGAGGCCAGTCTGGTCAACAGAGTGAGTTCCAGGACAGTCAAAGACTACATAGAGAAAGCTTGTCTCAAAAAAATCCAAAACAAATAAATAAACATCAATTTAGTTTTGTCTCTAAAAAGTTATTATTCTGAAATATGTTTTAAAAAGAGAAACTGTAGAAGCCAGCCTCCAAAACGGCAGCCAGTGGTCCGGGTCTCCCAGCATCCCTGGACTGGTATAGTTCATCCCCTTCCATGCTGAGTAACGCTGCTGTGTGTAAATGCTACAGTACTGGGGGAGTGCCAGAGAGATGCTTCAAATGCTACATGAAGACTCTGCAGCTCAGATCTTACACTGTCTTTGGAGGGGAGCTGGCTGCCAGGACGTGAAGACACTCAAGAAGCGGTATAAGCAGAGCTCAATAGGTAAAACACTTGCCATGCAAGCATAAAGACCTGAGTTCAAATCCCCAGATTCCATGTAATAATGCCAGAAGCAGCAGGTATGATGGCCATCCCAGTGATTCTAGGTAAGATGGGTGATCCAGAAAGGAGAGTCTCTAGAAGATCACAAGCCAGCGACTAGCCGGAATGCAGAGCAGTGAACAGGAAAGAGACCCGGTTCCTGGAAGGACTCATATGGATTGTCCTTTGACCCCTACATGTATGGTTTCACACACGCCCCAAAAAAAGAAGCTTTGCAGAGAAGGACATATTTTCAGTAAAATATACTTCCTCAAACCAGTGAGAAACTGAGAGAAAAACCAGTGAGAAACAACCATGGGGGGTGGGGGACATCATAGAAGCAGATCCCCCAGCACCAGGCGGTCAGCACTGCAACTCCACAAGACCCCAGGTCAAAACCATCCAGCTAACGAGTTCCCACATTCCTAACCCCCACACAGAAGCTGTGAGATCATGCTTAGGGTCTAGTGAAAGTTCTAATGTAACTGTCATGCAATGAAGAGCACTGTAATAAAACACATATGACGTGGGCTTCTGTTTGGGAGGGTGTGTGTGTGTGTGTGTGTGTGCACTTGCTGACTGCATTTTCTCTCCTCATTCTTCAGCATCTCCCCAACAAGGAGATGCACCACTATACCGAGTTTTGAACCAATCATTCATTTGTTTCTCTCTATCGTCTCACCACATACGTATTCTCAATAAGCCACTGTGTTGTGCCTAAGTTAAGCTCACTGTAAAGGAAACATAATGTGCACATTCTTCTGAGACTCCCTCTTCCTTAAGATTTGACACTGAGATTCATCCCTGTTGACACACGTGGCTGCAGCTCATTCCTTCTTCTTCTTTTTTTTTTAAGTCTTTTTACCATTCCACATTTTTCATTGTGTGAAGAAGCTTACAATTCCCAGTTCTATTCTACTGCTGAGGATCCTGGGAGTTTTCAATTTTCACCTGTAATGAATAATGCTGGCATAATATTCTGGCACTTGTCCCCTGGTGCACGCGGCAAGTTTCTGCAGGCTTTACCTAGGGAAAGGTGGCAAGGCTAGGGGCCTGCACAAGTTCACTCCTCTAAGTAAAGCCAAACTGTTCTCCATAGTGTTTGTGTACAGCGGACTCTAGCCGCCTTTCCAGGCTCACTCTAAGAGGCATGCTTGTTTTGCTAATTGCAGGAAAAGCTTTCAACCAACAAAAGGGAAAGCTTTCCTTGTGTCCACAACACTGCTGCACACAGACAGTACTCCACAGCAGTGACCCAGACAGATGGAACACATTAGTCACAGGACCCTGTACAGACTTGAGAATGATGTCGGAGACAAGCCAGTACCAAGCACAGACCATGGGGGTACGGCAGAGCCCATTTTTTTCCCAACGGATTCACAGTGCGGTCCTCCCTTATTTCTGTTATGATAAAGGAGTGGGGCTGAACTTGCTCACGACAGCCAAATTCAAAACTAAAGCTGAGGGAGCAATTCTCTACAAACAGTTCTTCTACCAGAGAGCAGCCTTTGTTTTTCATATTTTCACCTGTAAGATGGAACTATTGTATACTGCAACTAAGTCTTCCTCTGAATACTTCTATTAAAAATTAAATATTTTCCATAAAAAAGATGTTCTTTGCAGAGTTAGTAAATCCAGTTTCTTAGGTGGAAATGACAATTTTATAATCATCTGCATTTCTAGTAAAAAAATAAGATCACAGACTCTTTCGGCATTAAGTACAAGTAACAAGAAATTCTTTATCCAGGTGATGGTGACAACCGCCTTTAATCCCAGCACTTGGGAAGGAAGCAGAGCCAGGCAGATCTATGAGTTCAAAGCTAGCCTGGTCTACAGAGCTAGTTCCAGGACAGCCAGGGGTGCACAGAAAAACCTTGTCTCAACACACCTCCCTATATTCCCACCCAAAAAAATTCCTTCAATTTGGTCAGGAAAGTATTTTTATACAGGCCAAGGAGTCTCAGAAAGACAGAACTAAAATGTTGCCTAATGGGATCATTTGAATTCAATCTCTCAATAATTTGTATTTGTCTTTTTAGAATCATTTATCTTGGTGCTAGAGACATGGCTTGGCAGCTAAGAGCACTGGCTGCTCTTCCAGATAACCCAAGTTCAATTTGCAGCACCCACATGGAGGTTTACAACTGACTATAACTCCATCTGCATTATTTCTAGCTCTTCCCACATAGCTAGAAGGAACACAGCCATTTTGTCCTTGATGAAATTTTAATCTGAGATCTTAAGAAAGTTGGCCAGAATAACATAGGCTGTCAAAGAAAATGACAACACTCGAAACTCACCTAGCAGTTTAAAACCCATCTTCTTTCTAGAGTGGGCTCTCTAGACCAGTGGTTCACAACCTTCCTAATGCTACGACCCATTAATACAGTTCTTCATGTTGAATGACTCCCAACCATAAAATTTTCATTGCTACTTCATAACTATAATTTTGCTAGTGTTATGAATTGTAATACAAATAACTGATATGCAAGATATCCAATATGCAAATCTGATGAAAGGGTCAACACCCTACCCACAAAAAGGGTCGAGACCCACAGGTTGAGAAACACTGTTCTAGCTGATGAACTATCACCTGAGCTTGGGGATTGGTAGACAAGTGTTGACCCTGCCTGAAAATAGTCTTCATAAAGAAAAAGCACATGTCATGTGACATGTGACAATGTCCCAGTCTTCCTGACAAGCAGAAGAGCCCAGCTCCAGTACCACACAGGTTTACCCTGTCAGGTAAATGTCCTCTAGTACATGAGATCTCCGGCTACGAGATGCAGATATTTTATTTCAAAGGGCTATTGTAAGGATTAACAAGATCAACATGAAACCGCACTTAACACATAGAAAGGCATCGTACAGATATGTTTAACAGTGAAAAGGGGAAGAAAAAAGATTCTCCAGCTACTTAGAAGAGAAAAGCACGGAGGTGATTTTAGACAAAGTCTCATTCTTCACAATGAAGGACCTGATAAAATTTTGACAGCCATACACGTATCTAATGATTTTTTTACTAATACCAAGACTTCCTAGTTCCGGGGCTGGAGAGATGTCTTAGCAATTAAGAGTTCTTGTTGCTCTTACTTCAAAGAGGAATTAGATTCCCAGCCCCCACATGGGAGCCTCCCAATGGCCTATAAACTCCAGTTCTAGATCTAATGTACCCTTATGGCCTCTGTAGGCACCTGCACACACATGCCTATACATACATACACACATAGACACAGAGACAGACACACACAAATAATAATTAATAAAGTCTTCAAAAGAAAAGTGGCTTCCTCTTTCCATGCTACCCTAAACAGAATAATCTTGCCAACTAGATCAACCTTTTAGAACATTAGTAAGCATTACACATTTTTATGCAAACACTGGAACTGAAAGGATTCAAAGTAAAACATTTGGCTCATTTTAACTTTTCTAGATCAAGAAGTCTTAATCACTCATTTAAAATAGCAGCCTTTTTTTTTTTTTACCATATTTTTTAACCGTATTTTGTTTCCTGAAAATCATCCTTAACTATCTGGCCAAGGAAGAACCATACTTGATTAAACAACCATTACAGAAATGGCAAAATGAACTCTGGCAACCCCGGATAAACTACTGTCCAAGGAGGTGAGCTCAGCTCCTAACAGCACCCCTGTGCTGTATGTAAGAGGTATTTTACATATGAAATATGAACTTTGGAACACAGTGTCCATGTTAGTGCCTAGGAGTCGCCATGGTAACTGATCCTGTTTGCATGCTGAGGAAGAACAGAGCAGCAGTAGCAGCTACAACAGGTTTGGGATCGTAGTTCTGCACTGCAAAACTGGAGTGTTCCAATCATTCCTGCGCCACTGACGCTAGTCTGAGAAAATCTGAGACATATGTTTGCTCTGGTGTGTGACACAGAGGGAGCAAACACCTACCAAGGGGCCATTTTTCAAAGCAGATAACGAGAAAGAATAGAAACTACCTCAGAACACTGAGAGCGGTGTGAATAGAGCAGAGGTGGCCACTACTCATGTTTTCTCAGTATGACCTACGGACAAGTCATTTTGCTCTGAATACGTCTGTGCTGGCCCATTAGAGAATACATTCGTATTTGTCTCTTCTGAGAGATCTGTAACACAGATCCCTACTTCTCTCATAGGTTTAAAATAACTTGTCCAAAGTCACAAACTAGTATAGAGGTAATGTAATGTAACTGGCTTGGACCGTATTGTAGGTACTCAGACATCTCCTAAACATGGCCTCCTCAGCTCATAAACCTGAAGCCACTACTAATGCCCTAAGGGTTTTGTAAAAACATAATGAGACTATACCCGCACACATTTAAACAGACAAACATATATTCATATGTCTGTGTGTCTAGTCCCCCCTCCCCCTCTTCATCTCCTCCTTCCCTGAACTTTGGAATATGCTGTAATAGGTTGGCAAGAATGTTACCATAAATAGTATGGTGTAATAACCACCTGGAAGAGGACTACAATAATGACAGTGACAACAGAAAATATGAGCAGACGATATATAAGCAACAAACGTCCAATACCACTATTAGGGCAATGTAAATCAAAATCACAATGATACACCAATCTGATACACACAATGATACACACCAATCAGAAAGGCTGTTGCTTTCTTACTCCTAGAACCAAAAAGTTGGTAAGTATCAACTGTAAGAGAGGAAGGACTTATTTGGGCTCACACTTTGAGGGTGTATACCTCCATCGTGAGGAAGGCATGATGGGAGAAGTGGCAGGGCTAGCAGGAACAGGCTACTTGCTCACATTGATAGGAACTAGGAAGCAGAGATAAGGCAGTGAGCAGGGCTAGGCTCCAAAGCTCATCCCCTCCCTATGCCCCAAGCCGGGGCCCCACTTCTACAACAGTACCACCCATCAGCTGGGGACCAAATGTTCATCCACGAGAACGTGTATGAGTACATTTTATATCTGCACCACAATATTCTGCTCCTGGCCCCCATAAGCTCAGAGCCATGGCATAATGCTTTAACAAGCATTTAAGTCCAACTTCAGAGGTTCCTATCATCTTCCTTTAATTAACGAATTAACTGAACATGCACAAGTGTTTTGCTTGCAGGTTTGTCTGTCTTCCCATGTGCATGCCTGGGGCCTAAAAAGGCCAGAAGAAGGTGTCAGGAATTGCAAAGTGTTCTGAGCTGCCATGTGGATGCCAAGGTTCAAATCTGGGTCCCCTGCAAGAGCAGCTAGTGCTTTCAACTGCTGAGCTGACCCTCCAGCTCATCCCTATAGTCTTATCAATTTCCACACCGTTCAAAGTCCAAAGTCTGTTCTGAGACTTAAGATAACTCCTCAGTTGTGTAGCCCTTAGAATGGCCATTTTCCAGCAGGATCCTCTTGGAGGCTTTGTCTTTTCAGGCAGGAGCTTTACAGCCAAATCTGCACCACTGCAGCACCCTGGAACTCTAGATAAGAGAGGTGTTGCTCTCAAGTGACCTTCCCTATGGTCACAATGCAAAGCCCAGGTTCCTCCTTAAGGGCACTAATTTCTTTAACAATTAGAGCCCGTTGTCTGCACTGCACCACATCCTCTCTTCACCTTTAGCCAGGTTCACATCCCTCTCCCTCCCAGACTCCGTGTTTCCTGTTTCTATTCTGTCTTCTGCTCTCTCGCACACTTGAAATCTCAATCAATGCAGTGCATAATAACCACACTGTGTTCTATCGTGCTCTCTTGAAATACCCTCTGCCAAACAGTTCATTATTGTTTACTCCAACTTCACTCAAGTTTTCAGGACACAGGCAGAAGTGCAACCAGATTCTTTGTCAAATCAAACACCAATGGCCTCTAGCATCAAAGCATAGTTCCAGGTAAGAGTCCTTGCTTCCCTTTGGAAAGTCTTGAGGACAGTGATCCAGTAAGCTCCACTCACAGAACTCGTGAGCTTGTCAATCTCACGGCCACAATCTTCCATTCCTTCTTCACACCAATCCCAAAGACCTGACCACAAGATGAGGTTTATCACAGCAATATCCCAGCCTTTGCGCTCATGCACTTTCATTAAGATTAACATCTGTATCTTCTGTGATGTCCTGTATGATAAACCAGCAAACATAAGTGTTTTCCTGAGTTAATGCGCAAATGAGTGACACCTGAGAGGGGTGGGGGACTAGCAACCCCTGATGCAGAACTGGTCGGTTAGAAACACGGGCAAAGCAAGCTGAAATGGGGGTCAGTCTCGTGGGGCTGAGCCCTTAAGCTGTACCATTGTCTATAGCTGTGTAAAGCTGGAGAACTGCCTGCCACACAGCTGGTGCCAGAAGACACGTATTGGGTGGTATGGAAGAGAAAGTGTGTATAGGTGGGGAAAAAAGGCCAGGTGGTGAGGTACAGGCCTTTAATCCCAGCACTCAGGAAGCTGGCCAAGGAGTTCAGAACCAGTCAGATCTACAGAGCGAGTTCCAGGACAGCCAAGGCTTCACAGACAAACCTTGTTTCAAACCCACCACCACCAAAAAAAAAAGAAGTCTGTCTACAAAACATCTGGATTAAAGCACAGATCTCTTCTTCTGGCTGTGTGACTTAAGGTAGCCTTTTCAACCTCCTCTAGAAGCACAGGGTTGGAGAGCTTTCAGGTGATTGGACACAGCCTAGGACAGTGGTTATCAATCTGTGGGATGCGAACCCTTTGGGTTTGAATGACCCTTTCCCAAGAGTTGCCTAAGAATATTCAAAAACACAGATGTTTACATCACAATTCATATCAGCAGTAAAGTTGCAGTTATGAAGTAGCAATAAAAATACTTTTATGGTTGGTGGGGTCAGTCACCAAAACATAAAGAACTGCATTAAAGGGTCAAGGCATTAGGAAGGCTGAGGAAAATTGGCCTGGGGTTTGTGGAAGCTTAGTATATAGGCAAGGCTGGTTAAAGCATTTGGTACTCGTAACCAACTCTAGCTTTGGCCCCTTGGGTTGGTTTGAATGTCCATCGGCTCAGCTGTTAGAATACTTGGTCCCCAGTTGGTGGCATTGCATGAGTAGGTTTAGGAAATATGGCCTTACTTGAGAAAGGATGGCACTAGGGGTAGGTCCTGAGGTTTCATGGCCATGCACTATTCCTAATTCATATTCTAATTCTTGCTTGAGATTTAAGATGTGAGCCCTTAGCTGCACCCCGAGCTATCAGGCCTGCCTGCTGCCTGTCTCATTTCCCAGCCCTGATGGCAATGGACTCTTATCTCTCTGGGACGGTAAGCTCAGAGAAACCCTTCCTTCTATACATTGCCTTGTTTGTGGTGTTTCATCACAACAACAGAAAAGTACGATCCTCTAGTTTTACTTTGCCTACTCTGGAAACCAGCTCGCATCCTTGATGACCTGGGGACCCCAGCCACCAGACACTTTTCACTGCAGATTCTAAATCTTTCAGGCAGCCACATGCCAGAACCCACATGCATCTTATTGCATCACAATTTGACAGTCAATCTCCTGAATATCAGTTTTCAACTCATCTGTCAATTAGCCATTAGTTAGGACCTAGTGCTATCTGGCATATGTAAGAAAGGACCAATAGTTCTGTTCTCTGACCACTATCGTCTCTTGATCCTCCTCTGGGCAAACAGTGCAGGTGGCTCTCATCCACAAAGTTTTGATCTCTACTAATCCTCTTCCAACTGCTTAGCTCTGGATCTCAGCTGTCTGTCTGCCCTGGAACCCGGCCCATCTCTTTTTCTCAAATCTCATCCCAATGGTGACTTGAGACAACCAGCCAGCCAGATATCCTATGGCTTACACAGAGAATATTCTGGTTTCTATACAGTTCCTTTTTTTTTTTCCTTCTCTTTCTTGAGGCAGAGCCATGTGTAGCCCAGGCCAGCCTCAAACTCACTATGTCCTGAGAGTGACCTTGAATTCCTGATCTTCCTGTCATCACCTCCAGGTGCTGGATTACAAGTGTGAGCCCCACAGCAGCCCATAATAGCTACTTCTGAACTCATCTTTCCTATCTTGGATCATGGCACTGAAATGCATTCCTTGAGGGTAGTTCGTATTAGGGACCCTTAGTGTCACTATCGGAACTTAGCATGTTGCTGGGAAACAGCTGTCTGAGTTGGGATTACATCTTGAGAAAGAAAGGAAAAGGTAGCAGAACTATATAAACACTGTGAAGTGTTTACTTCGAGCCTGACACTCACTGGGCACTGTCTTAAGTATTAGAGAGCAGTGCCCAGACAACAAGTTCTCTGTATCAGTTACTTTTCTGTTGTTGTGATGAAACAACATGACAAAAGCAACTTATAAAAGAGTGTTTAATTGGACGTAAGGTTCTAGAGGGTCAGAGTCCGTGACTCGGAGCAATGGCATCATGGCAGGAATAGCTGAGAGCTCCTTATCTCAAACCTCAGGCTGAAGGAAGAGAGAGCTCACTGAAAATGGTGTGAGTCTTTGGAAATCTCAAAGCCCTCCCCCAGTGACATACCTCCTCCAACAAGGCCACACCTCCTAATCCTTCTGGAACTGTTCCACGACCAAGAACCAAATATTCAAACACATGAGCCTATGGATGTGATTTTCACTCAAACCACTAGTCTCCCAGCTTATATTCTTGTGAAAAATGCATTATATATAATACACACACATACTATAAATACTGTGTGTGTGTGTGTCTAAGTATGTAAACACATCCAAATATTCATATTGATGAAACTGGGTTCAGATGTTTGTTCACTGCATTTTAGGCCCTATTGTTCTCAACATCTACTATATTTTAAAGATGAAAAATAGTCTTTAGTGAGAAAAAAAATGAAATGTAAAGCGTCTGCTCTCTGGGGGGAGGTTCTTGCCAAGCTAACTCATTTCCAAGAATTCTGGATAGAGAAATTTTTACTGTAATCTTCTTTTTAACATAATGCTTCACAGAAGAAAAAGCAATCAGAAGATGGGGCTTGGGGGGAGGGGGGGCTGGAAACGAACAAGTCCAGCCAACAGAATTCAACTGAATAACAAGAAGAGGTTCTTAAGGGCTGGAGAGATTGTTCAGGGGTTAGGATCGTGTACTGTTCTTGCAAAGAACATGATCTCATTCCCCTGCGACCACATCAGGCAGCTCACAACTGCCTGTGACTCTAGCTCCAGGGCATCAGTCACTCTGGCCTCAAGTGTGCCAGCCCTTACATGTATACACCAACACACACGTATGTATACATAATTCAAAAATAAATGTTTTGTGAAAAAGTTATTCTCAGTTAAGCTAAACAGTCTCTATCTCCTTCTCCACATCCTTTGAACAGTAATGGAAGAAGTTAACAGAAGTGTAACTACATTCTCATGTACTTTTGCCTCAGGAGACCTAAACATGCACAATGCCCTGGTCTAAAACTGACTCCATCATAATCCTCCTGTAGGTCGGCATTAGCCGCTTCACAGATGAGATTAATGTGCAAGACCTCAAACCACTTGCTCATCACCTACAGACGTTGCTAAGCACCCACTGCTGGTGACTGACAGGGCTGCCATCCAATCTCATCTCTAAGTGCCAACACCTCGGTTTTGCTTTCCTTACACCATAACACATCCCTCCCACTGTCTGACATTTCTCTCTCTTGGTTCTCATCTGCTTCTGAGCTCTACAAATGACTGAACCTCATCAAGAAAGAAATCTCTAGCAGGCAGCTGTATAAATTGAAAAAAAAATCCAAGAAATTAGTCCTGAGATAAACAAGGTAAAGGATGGTACTTCCAAATGTTAACTCAGGGAAACAGAAACAAAACTGGGGGATGCTGAAACTGCAGCTAAGTGGTGGGAAGAATGCCTGGCATACACGAAGTTCTGGGTTCGATCCCCAGCACCACAGAGAAGGAAGGGGCAGGGCCGTCTAGTGGGTAAAGAACGGAAGAAGCTAGAAGCACTGTAGTTGTGCTGGTTTCAAGATTTGCTTCTTCTTTTTTTTTTTCCTTAGCAATGCTAGAGATGGCACCCAGGGCCTAGCACATGCTAGACACAAAATTACTCTTTCTTTCTTTCTTTTTTTTTTAATTTTGACATTTGAAGGGGTACTAAAGGTATGATTAGCAACAAAATGTGAGAAAATTAATAGTTCTCTTTAATTTTGTCTGTTTCTGTGAACTACATACAATCTTATTGAGTATCCCCTGGATGACCTCAAACTTGTGTGATCCTCCTGTCTCAGCCTCCCAATTCTGGAATTGCAAGTGCATACAATCAGATCCAGCTGAAGCATGTTTGTTTTATTTTGCTTTGTTTTGTATGGTGTTGGCAATCAAACTGACAGTCCTGTGTATGCTAGGCTCTACCACTGAACTATGTGTTCGACAAAAAAAAAAAAAAAAGTAACTCTCCAGTGCTGTTTATTTCAACACTTGTTACTGTGAAAGTATGCAAAAATCTGTCTTCTACATGAAGACAAAGAAGCAAGACAAAAGTGAGCATATTGAAATATTATTTATCAAATTTTTAAAAATTAGGAATAGCATAAAGGTTGAAATATATGCTACTGTTTATCCCAGTAGGAGCTGCATTAACTATTCTGGAAGCAAAATATAGAACAAGAAAATGGTAAGAAATGGATTTAATGTTCACATCAATATTTCTGACCTACAGAGTTTATTCCCGAAATAGAGGCTTTGGCACAAAACACAAAGCTCTGTGCTTTTTCCATGCCCCCTCCCACCGAGTCTTAAGCTTAAAAGCTAAGCTGTCCTAGCTCTATGTCCTAGACAGTAAGGACACTTTTTACTCAAAACCACATTATCAGGCCAGGGGGCCCAGCCAACCCACATGTAGAGCCCTTGGACAGTCAGGGACCCTGTCTCAGAAAACAACATGGACTGTTCTCAACAAACACTACTCAAAGTTGTCTTCTGACTTCCACACATGCACATGCATACACAAAACACATTAGCAAAGCCCTCTCTTTCCCAGTAAGGCCAATGGTTCTCCATCTGTGGGTTGCGACCCCTTTTGAGGATCAAACAACCCCTTCACAGGGGTTGCCTAAGACCATCGGAAAACACAGATGTCTACATTATGATTCATAATAGTAGCAAAGTTACAGTTATGAAGTAATAATTAAAATAATTTCAAAGTTGGGGGTTGCCACAACACAAGGAACTGTATTTAAGGACTGCAGCATTAGGAAGGTTGAGATCCCTGGCTTAGCCTTTCACACTCCTGAAACCCCCACCCAACAGAAAAGGATCTACCCACACGAATGTGTATGTGCCGACATGGGCCACTCGTCATTCTACACTGCAGCCTGCAGCCTGCATATACCAGGGCTGAGGACTGGATGGTAGGACATAGTTAGAGGTACAAGGCAGACAGAAGCAACAGAAGCAGGGCCTAAACCAAGGGTTATAATAAAGAGGTTACCACAACCGGAAATGCTGAGGCTTACACACCCAGAGGGGAGAAGGGAACACAAGGATGCTCATGACTGTCAAGGAGGAAAAGGATGAGCCACCCAACATGGTAGGACCAGAAGTCGTGTCAAGGTTGGGAGCACAGCACAGGAGCACAAGGCCCTGAATTCCATTCTTAGCCCCAAAATTGATTAACTCTAATTTTCAACTCATTAATGAGTTAGAGCTGCTGAGATGGTTCAGAGCCAGTAAAAGTGTTCCACAGGTCTCTCGATCTGGGTTGGATCCCCAGAACCTACCTGGTAGAAGAAAACCAACCCCTGCCACACAAGCTGTCCTATTACCTCTACATGCATATGTGCCCACACAAAATAAATACTGAAAATGAAACAAATTCGCACACACATATATATCATACAGCATGAAAACAGACCTTTAATATAAAAACGCTATCCACAATGTTCTCAGTAAATAGTACAGGCCCTCTCACCTTTAAGGACACTCATATGCCTTTAGAACATGTAAACAGAAAGAAAAATGAAGAAAATGTAGGCAGCATAAACAAATACACTTGACTGACTGGCGTATTTTTCATGATGACAGATAGCCACATTTGATTATTATCAGGCCTATAAAAGTACAAAGCACCACACTTTCTTTCTCCACAAAATAGGAACTTAATCTCAATTTCCTGTAAGTCCACAAAAATTATCTACAAGCACAGAAAGGTGGACTATAGCCAAACCACTAGACCTCCCATGGACAGGGGAGGAGGAGCATCTGGTGCTCTAGGGTCTCCACCCAGCCTCCCTTATTACACAGATTTGGAGAAAAGTCAAGATGCTTGCTGTCCAAACACACTATGTAGGCCAGAACCTCAGCCCCGCCAGAACCCATTATCATCCTTTGCAGAAAGCCTGATGTTCTGCCCCAACACAAGCTCGCAGATGCACAAGCCCTGCAACTCCTTCCTATCTGCAGCCCCACACAGGTCTGCTGGGAGCTTAATCATCTAAGACCGGACTGAGGAAACAAACACTATTGCCAGATTTCTCCTCTTGAGGTACTGACAGGCAAGAGCTGTCAAAGCAAACGATAAGAAAACACCAGGCTGATTTCCAAGAAGGCTGACTGGCCTGGCTCAAAGCTGTTGCCAAGTGTGCTGGGAAAAGTCATCCACAGGCTGCAGGGCTGCTTTCCACCTCAGGCAACATGAGAGCCGTCAACTCAACACTGTTCAAAGTGTCTGTGTGTTCTGATGCCTGGAACCAAATTGGGTGAAATGACCAATCACTATGAAGCATCCATCGGGGCTGGAGAGATGGCTCAGCAGTTAAGAGCACTGGCTACTCTTCCATGAGGCTCTGGGGTTCAATTTCCAGCACCCACAACTGTCTGTAACTCCAGTTCCCAAGGATCTGACACCCTTGCCCAGGATACAGCCAGAGCACCGATGCAGATAAAAATAAATCAATTTGAGAGAAGAAAAGAAGAAACATCTCTCTCAGAAAGCACTTTTTAAAGGCTTACTGAGAAACTGATTCAAATGAGCATGTATGCAGAGTCTTGTTCACATGCCCCAGCACACTCATCCATGTTCGCTTAAGTGTGGTATACAGATGTTAGGAAATACTACCTAGCTTTTAAAGGAGGAAATCTGAACACATGCTACAATATACATTAACCCTAAAAACAGTCTGCTAAGATAAACAAGTTAGATGTAAGGGAAAATATTATATAATCCACATACGAGTGTATAGGATAGTCAAATTCAGGACACACAACGGAAAGCCGTAGCTGCCACAGGCTGTGCAGAAGGGAGGATGGGAACCATTTACTGAATATGGGCTTTCAGGTGATACAATGCTCTGTAGATAGATGATGGTGATCACTGTATAACCATATAATGTACTTAATTCCCTAAATTATATACTTAAAATAACTAAAATGGTAAATTTTATGCCTGTGTATTTTACTTCAGCTTTTGAAACTCAAAGATAATCATATTTTTCAAAGAAAAACTATTGAGAGTAATTTCAGTCACATCATAGAATTATTATATTTTCTTTTTCTTTTCTTTTTTTTTTTTTTTTTTTGGTTTTTTGAGACAGGGTTTCTCTGTGTAGTCCTGGCTGTCCTGGAACTCACTCTGTAGACCAGGCTGGCCTCGAACTCAGAAATCCGCCTGCCTCTGCCTCCCAAGTGCTGGGATTAAAGGCATGCGCCACCACCGCCCAGCTGAATTATTATATTTTCAAACTACATAAACATGTACTTTCTTATTATGCTTTGATTTTGCGGCAGGGTCTGGCAGTGTAGCACAGGCTGGCCTCAATCTTGTCTTCCATCTCATATGTGGTCAAATTTAATCTTCAGTCTTAGTCTGGGAAGCAAAGAGCAGAAAGTTCTCTCCACATGTTAGCAGTGACTGCAGTGACAAAGGCCACGACATCAGTAGGCTTGGGTAATGTGACCAAGGCCCAGAATGGCAGCATGTATGGTGACATCTGAAGACACTTTCCCATGTTGGTAGGCATTCCAGACATATCCGGGGAAAAAAAAAAAAAAAAAAAAAACTCCTCCAGCCAATAACAAACAGGACTTCAGGCAGAGAGACTCTGTACATATTTGCATGTGATCTTCAAAGATGTGGCAGCTGTTTTTTGGGTGTCTTGAGTCTGATTCAATATAAGAAAATTCTAGCATTGAGCAGCATGTTCTCTGACAATCCCAAAAAGCTTGCTCATAAGCAACACCTGCATACAGGAAATTCGGCCCACTGGGGACACACAAGAGCAACATTCCCTGTGTGTTATCCCTGCGAGGAGTCTGTCATCCTTCTTAGGGAAGATGCTGGAGCTAGCTGCAGGCTGTGAATGCAGAGATACAGATGGAGAGAGAGTCAGGAAACAATTCTGTTATCTTGAATGCACTGTCCCAATGCACTGCCATGGTTCAGAGCCAAGGCCGAAGGACAGACACTGTTCCCTCCTAACTGGCTGTGGGAAGCAGCAAGGTCTCACAAAAACCATCAGGGGAAAAACAAAACAATGACACAAGTTCAGGACCACAATCTCACTTCTGTGTCTGAAATTATCCAGACACAGTCTCCTCCAGCAGAGTATAAGGGGTGAGGGGTTACTGAAACAAACCATTTCTAAATGGGTGCCAAGTCACTTCCATAACAAAACTTTAGAGGCTTTGAGACAAACTGACACTCTCAGTTTAGTATAATGGCAGAGCTACCCAAAACAATAGCTCAAAATCAAACAAAAGCTTTGATCTCCTGCAACCCCCAGCTCAGATTCAGCCTCCAACCAGTGTTACACGTTCCGTACACCGATCATATCAGCTAGGAAATTAAGATACTACACTACAACATCAAAGCCTACCAGGATCTGAGTCCTAAAACCAGAAAAATGCATACGAAGTTTCAGAATTTTATAGACAGTGTGCTCCAGTGTAGCAGGACTCGGCTTTGCCTGTGTTGATCGTCTGGACACTCCGCTGTCTATAGGTAATGTGTTCACTTGGTACGTATTCAATATTTATAGGGGAAAAAGGAGGGATGCGTGTATACAAAAACACAGCAGGAGCCATTCACTGCAGGCGCCAAGGGTGCAACTACAGTGTTTACCATGTTCTCTGTAAGTGGACGTGGAAAATGAAGGGGTCAAAAAAATATTGAGAAGTGTGCTAAGATGTCAGTCACTAAGGAGCTGCCCTCGAGACCTTGGTACAGACAAGCTCTGTGGTTCCAGGGTCAGTATTCACAAAGACTTGAGTATCCACCCTGTACTCAGAGCCTGGCATGAAGGGAAAGAGGGCAAGAGGAGGGCACTCATCTATAATACAAGTAACACCTCGGCTATGGCAAAGTCGTCAGGACAAACATCCAGCCACATAAACAGAGACACCCCTGAAACAGGGAGACAGACCATAGAAACACTGGCAAGCGAATCATACCTGCTATTCTGCAATGAGAGTCACAGGAGATTAGTAAGGCCAAGTCAAAGGCCTGACTCCCTGCTAGACTAAAGCTAAGTGAAAACCTTGCTTGATGAAGCATTGGCTTACATAGACAGCCACCCAATGTCATATCGATAGTTTAGTTTTTAACAAAAGAAGGATATATACATTTTACATCCAATGATGCTTTCAGCACACCTTGCTCTCATAGGTGTGTTTTTAAGGTTTGCTGCTCACCCGTTATGTGATAGACACAATGTGTTTAACCAACCCTACAGTTGGATGTTAGGCTTCCAACTGTGCATTACTGATCAAGACTGATCTTGACTGTGTTTTTTTTTTTTTAATTAAACCCCTATAGACAGAATGGTTGAGTCAGAGAGTCCATGTCTACACCATTACTCTTAAAGGCTGCCCCACACTGCTTCATCTGAAGGCAACAATCGGGAACTTTTTCGGGGTTGGAAAGTTGTGACACTGACCACCAAAGTCACAGAGTGCCCTCTCCCGGCTGGAGTTCAGGGTCCATGGGACACAGTAAGCTGAACAGCAGCAGCAGCTCTGAGCACCGTCTACCCTCTTCCAAGCCTCTCCCCCTCATTTTGCCTAGGAGAATGGGACAACAGTGTATCATTGCCCCTTTCCCCATTGGCCACTGTACCACTTGACTCAAACTTCCTCTAGGGAAAACTGAGCCTGCGCCATTCACAAAACAGAAATAAGCCCTGTGTCACCTATGAGGTTCTCAACATGTCCACCTCCTTCCTCTTGGGTAGTCACTTCCCAGTAGTCCCTCTAAAAGACAGGAAGAGCCCTAAGGTCAAGTACTCAGGGGTATGATTTTTAACTTTTCACCCAACTGGCCCTCAGACATCTTCACAGAGAAGTCAATGAATGCTTTAACTACTGTGCCCCTAAAAACATGCACTTGAATACACCCCAAAATGGAGCATCTCACTGTGGAGTCTGCTAGTTCAGCCACAGACCTGGGATCTGCCAGGTCCATCTAACAGACGGTGCATACATGTTTACAGCTAGTAAAAGTCCTGACTGTTCTGATGGTCTGACAGTTCTGAGGGTTTCTGTTCTGACACTCAAAGGGAGAATCGATCAGGTTGGTGGCCCAAGGAAACTTCGATTACTGCCCATCACACAGCCGGTAACTTTACAAGGCCTTCCAAGTAACTCGGGTGTCTCTGTGCACTGAAGCAAATGTCAAACTTCAGACCTCGTGAATGGGTGGCACTGTGTTCCCAGGCTGTTCCCTGCATGAGAAGTCACCTCTTGACCTCTTAATGTGCCTCCTGTTTGCTTCCTCAATTATTACCAGTTGTACATGATCTAGAAAACTCCATGTGTCCTGGCTTTTGTTTTCTCCACACCTAGACACTCCATACTAGCTAAAGGTGAAGTGTCAGAGACTTCAGCCATCCACCAAAGACTTCTCAAGAGGGCCAGGGTATTCACCGGGTGGCTTGCTATGCATGCAGTAGAGACTGCAAGGTAAGAAGTAACCAGAGACAAGCAATGGTAAAGTCACACACAAGGGTAGTGTGGGCAGAGAAAAGAGTACAGAGAAGCGGCGACTGTCGAGACCAACAGGATCAAGTCTTCCTCCACATGTCTCCGGATGACTGAATGGTCAGGACATCACCCTGAGAGGAAAGGCACAGCACACCTTCCTCTAACACAGAATCTTAGCTGGACCCTCTGTTACCACTTCCCCCAGCCATCTTTACAAATATGTGATGCCCAGCTACACCCCATGGGCGTGGCTAGGGGGTCTTCACACAACTCTTGTACCATAGTGGCTAATATTCCATTTCACATGAGGATAGCCCCAGAGGGTATGAGTCCAAGCCCATTGCTCTTTATGTCACTCCCTGCCAGTCCTCAGACCCAGACTGCTGTGTCCTTGCTATCTGGCTTCCTGTTACCCAGAGGTCTCTTGTGGCCCCACCTCCCTCACTGATGGCAAAGTTCAGTTCTCTCCTGTCTGAAGTATGACCCAGCAGCCAGGCACATCTGCCATCGCCGCCCTCACCTGCTCTCCCTCGTCTCAGGTGACTGGGGCAGCCTGGCTTTGGCTAACAGCCAAAGGTGTTCCCTGCAGAGGCCTTTTAGAACTCCCTTACAAAATGTACGCCTGTAATGGCTGAAAATTCAACCTCTAACTGCTGTTTCTATCAAACGGCTTGGGCATGAGCAAAGCAAAATGGGGCCATGGAAAACAGTTCTCAAATAAACAGTTTCACTCTCAAAGGGATAGTCAACAACTGCCTATGTAAGTCTACACTGTTTAGGCCTGCCCCAAGTCACAGGGAGGGAGCTACGATATCTGGGGACTGGATGGCCAGCACTCA
>NW_021604599.1:332477-356376 GCF_004785775.1 Grammomys surdaster | reverse complement strand
TGGAGGAGCACAGTCCTGGCAACTAGTCCTTCTTGCCAATGACCACTGGTAAGTCCCACCCTCCTAGGCACTCCCCACCCCCAGGAGACTGCTTATGCTCCGCCCACAGCAAGCGGCCGTCCTATGTCATCAGCCCCCTTCTGCACACTGTGCCAAATGCAGGAAAGCTGCAGCAAGAGAGCACTGTCCCACGGGGGCCTGGTGCACAGCTGTGACCTGGCCTCACTACGTAGTGATGACATTACCTGAAGACATGTCTCTTTTGAAAACCCTTTTCTAAGCTAGAAGCTGCTCCTTTCCAGTTTTAGCTGTAGGCCCTGCCAACCTGAGGAAGAGCAGTGTCAGTTGCAAAGCAGCAAACCTGCTATGGTAAGTGCAGCTGTTTGTGTTTCCTGAGGACTCAATAGAAGCAGTGAGCACACATGGTAGCCCTCTTACCTCCTCTCTCTGAGAGGTGCCAACCTCTTTCTCGCTACAAACACTTCGCCATCACAGTTCAACTAGTACCCAAACCTGCCTTCTACCCCACAGCTAAGCTAGGCATCTTTAATTATCTATGCTTCATTTTCCCATGGGTCTATTCGGTGGACAGAAAGCACCCCCTGATCTGGGCATGTGTAAGGGAGGAATGGAAAACAAATGATGCCACCTTCCTGGGACAGACTGCAAGTGGTACCTCACGCTCTGAGGATGCTTACATTAGCAGGTATTGTTGACGCCACAGTTAACCACTACTCTTGGCCATATCACAAGCTCTGAGAAGCAGGGCACCACAGTGCCGTGGCTCAGAGGCTGATCTGCCACCCCAAATAGACAGGACCCCATAAGGACACTTTCTAGTGAGGTAGAAGCAGTCCCTGGCTGCTGCAACATGGCTTTGGGTGATGCTTCCCAAAGCATGTCCCTAGATGGGTGGGGGCAACAGCACCTGGGAACCAGGAAGCATCCAAACACACTACTGGCTGCCACTTGCCCCCAAGCTACCTACTCCAGAAACTCTGGGCTGGGCCCAACAAGAGTTACAAGCAAACTCAGTGGCGAAGCTGGCACAAGCTAAAACTTGAAGCCCATGAGCTCAGACAGATAAACACCTAAGATCATAAGGTCATGGGAACACCCAGCTTGGGACAACCTGTGTATCACACCCCAACGTAACTAAGCTGACTCCTTACCAACAGCACTCACTGGTTTTGGGTTTTGAGGGGTTTGGTTTGGGGGTTGGGTTGGGTTGGGTGTGTTTGGTTTGGTCCCTCTGCTGTTTCCTCAGGGAAAGGACGTGCCCCTCACTTTTCTGTCTCCAAAAGAGAACAGCAACATCCACATCTGAGGATCAAGGTAGATGCGTGCTGGTTTGGGATTAGCCCTCAAGGAATCCCTATCTTTACTGTAGGTCTGCCCAAAGGTCTAATCAGAACTAGAAAGACAGCAAAATGATCCTTGCTTCTTGTCTGCTCGTCACCTTGGGTTTTTTCCTACCCACTCCATTCCAGAGCGCTGAGGAAAGACATTCAGAACAACAGACACTACACCTGGCACACTGATGTCTCAGGCACTTATTTGTCCAGCCTACGACCTAGCCCTGCCTTGCTAGTCAATGACATGGAGAAAGCCCACACCACTAGAGTGACTACACAGCCCTCCAGCAGATCCTCTGGACAGAAGCCAACCAATGCTGAGACATGAAACCTCACACACCTCAAAAGAAATAGAGAAAGACTGTGGGACTAGCAACAGACTTGCAAAGAACAGCGGCTACTATTTATATGGTTCTTAATTGGTACTAAAGTTTGGATCTCCGATGTCTCCCAAATGCCCATGTTTGAAGGTCGGGTCCCACACTAGGATGCTACTGGGAAGTGGTGAGATCTTTAAGAGCTGTGGCTTAGTAGAGGAAGTTAGGTCGTGGGAAGCATCCCCTGCAATTGGGGCTCAGAGCCCTTCCTAGCTGATGTGAGGTGAGCAGCTTCCTCTATTATGAGTTCCCACTGTTAGGAAGACAGAAATCAGCAGACTTGATGGATATAGGGGCTGGACGCTGCCCTTGTGATCAACAGCGGGTACAAAAAGGCCTATAGCTGATGCCTCTTACTCAATGGCTAAAGGAAGGGAACCTAAGCTATATCTCTGACCATGGAAGAAGAGGTCACATCCTAAACTTCCCAGAAGTCATGAACTGATAACTATCTAAACCTAGTCCCAAGAGTTCTAAACTTTACAAGATTATTATCTAGCCCAGCATCTTTCTGATAAAGAACAAGGACATAGCTCTGCTCCCTCCCTGTAAGACTCAATACAAGTATGCTTGTCAATCACCCGTGCAGGAGAACACCCCTAAGGAAGCCCTTCTGTTTTAGATGCTTTAGTAAGAAGTTAAATCATGTAAATCAACACAATGGTCCTTTAGGTCACTGTGTACTTCCACCTTAGGAGTACGTCTGCTATACTCTGCCTACCTCCTATATTATGTAGTAAATATGCTACCTTCTAAATTAAGGTCTGAGTGTCTCACCTTAATCCTTCAGATTCTTCAGAGATCATAAAGACAAAGGAACTGAAAGGAGGTGGCAGCAAGGTCCCAGTGACACTGCCATGATACACAACCTCTTCTCAAACCAGATGGCCATAAACTGAAACCATGAGCCCATGAGCCCAAATGAATCCTTCAAAGGTAATTGTCACAGCACCTCCCCATCCCCTGTAAGACTAAAGCAGGAGAATCTTCAGTTTGAGGCCAAGCAACATGGAAAGGTCCTATCTCAGAAGAAGGAGAAGGAGGAGGAGGAGGAGGAGGAGGAGGAGGAGGAGGAGGAGGAAGAGGAAGAGGAGGAGGAGGAGGAGGAGAAGGAGAAGGAGAAGGAGAAGAGGAGGAGGAAGAGGAGGAGGAGAAAAAAAAAGACAGATTTCCTAGTCTCTGGTACTCTGTCATGGGGACAGACAGCTAACTGATACACTATAGTAGACACTCGGGCCCTGACAAATGTGAGCTTACATCTTTCTCACAACTACTCAACAACCCTGGATGGTAGCTGCTGTCCTTAGTTCCACCAAAGAACGTAGGGCCTGAGACACAGATGGTCCATAAAACCCACCACAGTGTACAGCCTTTACATGGTGAGGCAGGAAGCCAAACCCAAACACTCTGGCTCCATGCTCAATGTTCTCAGCCATTATAGAACTCAGAGCGACTGGTTCCCTACACAAAGACAAGCCACCTATCACTGCTTATCAGAATACTGATTTTAAGACCCCGGAATCCAGCTCCAGAGGTTGCTGGGATGGTTCAGCAAGGCAACAGCACCCGCTACTAAGCTTCACAGTCTGAGCTCCTTTTCCAGGAACTACAAAGTGGATCGAGAGAACCAACTTCTGCAAGTTGTTTTTTGACCTACACACATGCACTGAGATACACATGCATGCAAGCAAACACACACATACACACACACACACACACGCTAAATATTTATTAAAATAACATTTTTAAAATCCAGATGCAACATCCATTACCATATGGTCCTTATGGTCCTCAATAAAAATGTTAATTATACTGGTTTTCACCTTTCTCTTCTCTCCTCCCTACTCGAATACTATCCAAACCAAATGAAAGCTCAAGAGGGGGTTTCTCTCTTCCCATAATTCCCCTGGCACTGTAGCACTTAACCCTAATTATATACCTTCTGTCACAGAGACATCTCTAATTGCTTCTTGTATATTAGCTGTATACCCCTCCCCACTCAACTGTAAAATTCCTTGGAAGTATCCATATTTTCTGGGAAGCAGGCCGAGGCCCAGGCACTCACATGTAGATTGAGATTATTACAAACTTAACTGGCTGTCTCCTTCACTTTGCTTTCCTGACACTTCTTTGTCGAAAATCCTTAGAAGCAGGTGAAAGGCTGAAGGTGACTATATAAAGCTCGTGCTGGGTGGGCTATGACATCAGCACCCCCTGAGCAACAGCTGTTTCCAGATCTGCACACTGTATCTCCGCAGCCCCACAGAGTAGGTGTGCAGGCCCAGGCTTAAGGGAGAAGCAGCTTGGAACCCTTAAAGGGGAAGGAGGAACACATCACCAGTGTCACTCAAGCCTGGCAAAAGAGACTGTTAAAAGACCTGTCCACAAAACCATTCCTCTGTCTATGTCCATAAGGTGGAACAAGGCTCCTACCAGGGCTTAATATGTGATGTTCAGCACAGGCATGTGTGTGGAAGGCTTGATCCCCAGCGGGTGGAGCTATTATGGACACTTTTAAAAACTTTGGATGGTGGGCCACAGCTGAAAGAAGTAGGCTACCAGGCAGTCCTTTTGGTACATTGTCCCTGAACCCTTCCTGGTAGCTTTATTCTTCCTGTATGCCGTGATGGGATCTCCTCCCCCTGCTGCCCCCATAAGGCCAGACAACCGCAGACTGAAGGCTCAGGGACCCTGAGTGCAATTACGTCTCTGCTCTTAGGTTGTTTCTCTTGGGTGTTGGGTCACAACAGCAATTCAACTGTTAAAAATACAGCATCTAAAACAAACTCCGCCCAAACATATGGCCTTTATTTAAAAAAAAAAAAGTTCCCATAGCTGGGAGGGTAGTTCAGTAGTACACCATATGTTATGTTTAGCATGTGTTTTAGCATGTGTTTAGCATGTACAAGTCCCTGAATTCAAGTTCCAAAGCCAATAATGAGGAAAAAGTGTTACCATAACAAAGAAAATTGTAAACTTTATTTAAGGTTATTTTAAGTGAGATGACAATACCATACAGTATCAAAATAGAAACAATGTCAATTCTCTCCTTGAGACTATAACCCAAGCAATGCCAATTATGTTTTCTGGACTTTATTGAGAACTTCAGAAGCATTCCAAAATGAATATGGAAAAGCAAACATCAAGTACAATCAAACCAATGTCTAAGAACAAGAGGGCTTCGTGCCACTCAAGCAAACATGATACGACACTCCAATGAAGAAATAAAGGCTTGGAACAGAAACGGCAAAACGCTGGGAAAGAACTAAACAAAATACCAGCCCCTGAGGCATCTCAAGATTAGAAGACTGAGCTTAAGAGGTCAGGATTTGGTTTGGGGTGATGACAACGTTCTATGGAGGGATCATGTTGACGCTTGCCCAACCTGGACAATCACACTACTGAATTACACAAAGAAGACTGCCTGGAAAGGCTATGTTCTATGCCTTGTACACAGTTCAAAAGAAGATTATTTTAAACCCTGTTTAGTGAAAGGAACCAGACACAAAAAAAGTATCATATAGTATGCACCACATATATAAAATTAAAGAAATGCAAGCTATAATGGTTACACAAGTCTGGGTCTAACAGGAAGGTTCTGACTCCAAAATGGACCCAGGGGAAGTCTGGAGTTATCAGAAATGTTTGGTATCTTCACTGTGGCACTTTGAAGAGAGCTTTCCGAAATAAAGTACACATTTTAAATTGATTTCTTCACATAAATTACAATTCTCAATAAACTGACAAAGTCTTGTGTATGTGGACACACGACATACAATCAAACCAGCCTCACGGAAACTATGAAAGAATGCATGGTTTAATCAATGGTTTAGTAATACTGTCGTACAAAATAAAAGGGGGAGAAGAAACTCTAATGTGGGGGAGGGAATAGAGAATAAGAGGGGAAGAACACAAGATAAAATGAACAGCTGGTCTAAGAAACAGAACAACAACAAAATAACATTAGTCACACCTCAATTCACTAAGAATCACATAAATCCTTACATTAAAACAATGAGAGCTCATTAGCTAGCCACAAAATAGGGGTAGATTATAGAGATTATTAATGTCCGACACTAACAAGGATGTGGGTAGCATCCCTGAAAGTGCATAGCAGCTCGGCAGTTCTGAGAGTAAGTGAGATTCAACGTGTGCTAGTACTTTACTTCTTAGCCACCCCGAGCAGGGTCCTAGATGTAGGCCCCTAGAGCATCAGGTCTCCAACGTACCCTTGCAACAGAATCTCCAGACTAGGCACGGCACAGCACAGATCAGCAGCTTCTGAGCTGAGACTTTCTGATTCAGGAGGTCTAGACTCTGCATTGCTAGTGGGGAGCATGCTTCCAAAACTACTACCTCTAGGATCCTTTCGTGGAGATCAGTAAGAGAATGAAGCCAGCATTCCATTCAGTTTTGCTTGTGGTAACAGGGTGGAAATGAGTTATGCATCTAACACTAGCATGCACACAGACATACATATAACATACATGAATATGTGTATATGTATGACTGCATACACACACAGTGAGATATACATATATGTATATGTATACATATACATATCGCCTCGGTATACAGAACAAGCACAAACTTACACAAAACTACCTAATAAAACATTGAAAAGAATTCTGTCAACTCTCAGGAAATGTTGGAATGTTTCCAAGACAAACAGTTTTGGAGGGTTGAAGTGCTTTCCTTTTGCAGTACTGCAAATGGAACCCAGGACCCTGTGCATGCTGAACAAGCACTCTCCCCTGATCCACAGCCTCAGCACCCTTTATGTAAACTGAAGAAAACACATCAAGTAACACAACATCTTTAACAAATACTCATACGCACCGCCCCCACAAAACCTCATTCACTATATGAGAGAAGACTCCTCTTGCAGCAGAGGGAATGGAAGGGAACGGAGAGGCCAGCTACAGGCAAGGGGCTTTGTACAGTGCGAGGATCTGATGCCAAGAACTGACCATGTCTAAGAGGGAAAAAGCACCTAAATTCTAAGTTCTCACTCATCTGCATTGACCTAAAATAGCTGTTCCATCTATCTGGCCACTGAGGCAGAGGGATTCTTTCTCAAATACAGCATGGCGTAATTCAAACCTCCAAAAAGCAACATTACATTGAGGTCTAGTTTTCTCTTTGACAGATTAGAAAGAAGCTGGGGTTCTTCTTGGCTTTTGGCAAAGGAGACATGTGTCTACCTGTGTGTGTATGCCTTCTTTGCCTGTGTATATCTAGGTATCTCTGTGTGTGTGTGTGTGTGTGTGTGTGTATCTGCATGTCTACCCCTGTGAGTAGTGTGTCTACATGTTGAGGCTCTGAATGAAGATCAAGCATCCTAGTAAACACTGAGCTACACCTGGTCACTAGCCATGCAATTCGGTTTTACTGAAACCAGAAGTTATTGCCACAGCTACAGAACCCAGCCATCTTCCTGGCCACAGGACCTGCCCTCTCTTCCCCTTCATTCATTCCCTGTTCCCCACACCAAACTGAAATGATTCAAATGAACAAAAAATGACTCTTTTTTCTGACTGGGTACCCTAACTGAGGTGACAAGCTGTGCACAGCTAGTGGAATGAGGGACTTTACTGTAGGAAGCAATAAATAAGCACTTATATTCTCTGTCCTTTTTCCTCCTTGCATGGATACTCTTTTTTGAACCAACAAGCCCAAATTTTTAACACCCATGCATACCAAGAAAGTTCTAAAAAAGAAAAAAAAAACTGCAACTATCCAGAACAGGCAAAGACATAGCCATCTGTAATCTGTCCTGTCTCTGAAGAACATAGGCCACCAAGTTTCCTCAGTCCTTGAGCAGGTTTTACCTTTTCTACAGCAGTGCTTATCACTGGATGACAAAGTTGGGAACCTATAGGTTTCCTGAAATGCTTTGCAGGGAATGAGGTTTTATCAAAGAACATATGATAAGTGTCTGGAGCACAGTTTTAGTTAAAAACAGCCGAGCCTAGCATTGAGTTCTCCTTTAGGTTTTTATGACTTAACCTCAAAAGAGTGCCCTTGATTCCAGCTCCAGAGAAGCACCTGACCCAAGCTGAAAATGAAAATATGAGCAAGATGAGCATCCAGATCTTGATGTAAAACGGATGTTTATGGTCAACCAGGGCCAATTAGGAAAACACACAAGGGTCTCTAAGTGCCCAACACACATAACATGTACAGACTTTGTTGTGCTTTCTTTATTCTAAAATTATTCAGGAAAGAATCCCACTTACAGACATAAAAAAAATAATGAGAAATGTGGTAAATTCTAGTGCTTTTCTGTTATGAAAAACGTTTTTAAATATGAATAAGCATTTACTAAGCTACATACTGGTCAGACATTATGCAAGACATTAGAGTTCTCCAAGTAAGATATTTTAAACAATGTGTGCCTTTAATAACTTAATATGTTGAATTAGTAAGCGTTCTTTTTAAGTTCCCTGGCATTTGAAGTAGTTCAATGTCAGTGACAAGTGGCAGAAAAGTATTTATTTTACTAACAATAAAAACGTTTGGTCTCTGAAGCAGAAAAAGAGAGGTGTTCTCACTTTGTACAATAACTATCTGAACTGAACGGTAGTGGTGGCCACCTCCTACAACCCAGCAGGTCTGTGATGAAGACGTTAAAATGTGCTCCACAGCTTAAGAGGACCACTAAGGAAACCCAAAGGACCAGGGCATCCAGAAGGAAACAGGAAGCGAGACAAGGAACGAAGACTTGGTGCACATAAGAAGGCCGCTCCGGGAGGTTTTCCCCAAAGCTAGGCACCGCCAGCTGCGGGCACAGGCTCTGCAGCTTGCTTGCTGGCTTGCTCGGCCAAGGCAAGGCTTCAGAGCTGGAAACCTGCCACCTGCTGAATCACCAAACATCCCTGGGCTTCCCTTTAAAAAAAAAAAAAACCTGACCACATAAGCACCCAACCCCAGCTGGCTTCTTCCCTGGACACCTAACAGCCGGACCAATGAAACGCCTCGACATCTTCTCCCCTGCCTCAGAACTGCCTCCCAAACCGAAGGCAACTTCTACTAGGATTCGACCTCGTCAATCTCACTCCTTTCTGCTCCCTTGGCCCCCACCACAGCTGAGGTTCAGCCCCTAGTGCCAGAAGGCATATGGAGTTGACAGCACACCAAGACAGGCATTCACGACGTCCACAACCAGGTAGCCAACTAAAAACGCCTCCAATCTGAAGAAGGTAAATTTCGGGAGAGCTATGACACAAGGCAGGCCTCAGAACACTGAAAATAAACTTCCCATCAGAAACAAGCCTTCTGTCTTTTTTTTTTTTTAATGTGTGTAGCGCTGATCTCGGTCCTGTCTGAAGGTGAAATGAAACATCCGAGAAGCACCTGCCCGGATTCTCTTAGCTCCCCAGGTCCACAGCATCCTTCACCCCGACTATTACTTGCGACAGTCAAAAGGGATCAAGCGTTAACCAGAATCCGTTAGATGGACCAGGGCACCCGGGCCACCGGAGGAAGACAGTCGGAGTGTGGGTTACGATCCGAACCGAGGCAGCGCTGTTACCGCTGATGTGCCCTTGACAAGTCGCCTACGATCACTCAGACCCCTCATTCTCTGAACGAACCGCGTCCAGAGCTACGCAGATGCCCCTGCAGGCCTTACCCTTTAACACCCCCACGCGGCGAGGACACGAGAGGTCTCAGAACAGTCCCGAGCCAGGGGCTGTTACACCGCCTGGGGAGAAAGGGGCTCGCTCCTCCGGGAAGGGGGATCCCACCTGTTATGCCGTTGGGGGTCATCGAGGGGCCGTGCTGAAAGGAATCTCAAAGCTGAAGACACTTGGCCCCGCTGCGATCAGGCCAGAGGGAACCAACTGTCACTCTGCTGCCCAGGGTTGTGGGGGTGGGGCTGCGATTTGGGGGGTCCACCCCTAAGCACTACGGGACCTCTGGCTGGCTTCCGCCTGAAAGGTCCTCAGCCCCGGGCTCTCCGGCCCTGCTACCGTCCGCTCGCCCCAATGTGACACCAGGCAGCCTTCCAGCCCGCACGCAGCACCTCGGAAAGGTGCCCACTGACGCCTCCGCCTTCCTCCCCGCCCAAGTTGGCGGGGGAGCCCCGCCGGCGGCCCGCCCCCTCGGAGCCGGGATCGCGGCCGCCGGAGCGCTCCCCCGCGCCCACCCCCACGAGCGGCCGCGGGGGACCGCACGCCAGGTACGCGCGACACCGCGCGGTGTGCGCTCACGCCCCCTCGCCCGGGCTGCCCGCCCGCCGTCAACCGAGGTCAGGCCCGGCCCGCGAGACTCGGGTCAGATCCGGCCGCTCGCGACCGGGAGGTCGGCCCTCCACCCCCGCCCCGCGACTCACTTGCACGCGAGTCGTGGCAGCCGCCGGAATTCTTTCCACGCGCCGAGCCCCGCGCCGCGGAACGAAACCGGGGCAGGGCGGCGTGCGAGCTCCGCACCCGGTCCCGCTCTCCGGTCCGCGGTGCCAGGCTCCCGGGACGAGCAGCCCGCCCGAACCGGCCCTCCCTGCTCCCGTCCAGCCGGCAGCCCGCCGCCGTTGCTCCGGCCGCCGCCGAGCTGGCGAGAAGGCTTCTGACTTGGAACCTCGGGCTGCCGAGCATGCCCAGTCCGCGGCGGAGCCGGGTCGGCTTCCCGCGCGACGCCGGTCCGTTCCTCCGGGTGTTCCCGGCGGCCGGGGGGCGGGGACCGCGGACGCTCGGCCGGGGACCCAGCTGAGTCCCGCAGGACAGCTTGCCCTAGGGTGTGGGGACTGGGGGGTCCTCTTCGTTTCTAGAAACGGGAACTGGAGATGCGGGCCCTTACCCCCTCCCCATCCCAACTACGAGAAGAGGAAGGCCCACATGGTGGGTTTCATCCTCCGGGATCAGAAGCCCAATTAGGAGCCAGCCCAAGAGTTGTGCTGCTAAAGCGGCCAGAAAGCTGGGAACACAAACTCAGCCTTCGAGAAATTACCATCGGGGACAGCTGTTGGAGAACTACACTGGCATTTCCTTCCCCACCAAGCCCAAGAGCTGCGACACTTGTGACTCCCTCATGATTGATCATTTAAAAATGGATGGACCTCAACCTCTTCCGGACATTTTCCGAAGCTCTAATCCTTGCACTACTATCTTCCCCCCCGAAAAGTCAGGGAGTCTGCCGGCTTCCTAAGTCGCACAGCGCCGGGCTGCACGAAGGCCCGGGAGTTCTCGGGAAGAACCGGGGCCCCCTAGTCCGTCCCGGCCCCACCTCCCGCCGCTGCTCGGAGCTGCGGCGAAAACCTGGAGAGCGCCGCACCAGGGCCGGAGCACTGCGCATGCCCAATGGCCCCGCCGGGTGCGGGTCGCCAGCCGATTTCCTCCAGCTCGCGCAGCGGAACCCGGTACTGGGACAGTGGTCGCGCGGCAGAGACAGCAGCCTTCCGTGGCTCCGGCCTTCCGGGCTGGCCGCTCGTACCGCCGTGGCTTGGGTCGCCCTGGACGCACTACCCGCAGGGTCTGTTCTGGGAAAGGGGGGCGGGGGGGAGACCAGGAACGGCCGTGCCTGCGTAACACGTGACTGTCCGCCGAGCTCCTGAGCAGCCATCTTCAGCTCTCCCGGGCCGCAGGCGAAGAACGGTCCGGGATCCGGGCCGACTCTACCCAGTCGCCTCCCCACCAGGCCCAGGTCCCCGCCCTCACCTGCAATACGCCCGTCTACAGATGGGGTACAGCGGCGCCGGCGTTACCGGGAGATCGGGCAGTCACTGGAGCCAGAACCTAAAGGCTGAGAATTGAAGAGCCGCTCTCCTGGAGCTGATGGCTTCTGCTTTTCCCCAGGGGCGGAAGTTGGGGAGAGGAGTTCCCGTTCCTAAGGCGCCGGCATCGCTCCTCCTGCCGCTTCCCTGTTCTGACCCATTCCCGGCGACAGAGGATGAAGGTGGCGAAAGATGTTTGGACAGCCGTCGCTCTCCATGCTTTTCTCCTGCTGCTGGTTAGCTTGGATGGCGATGGTGTTAGTCACCTGGGGTTCCGAAATCTTTGGGCCCGCAACCTCATTACCCAAGAATTCTTTATTTAGAACGGCACATTCACGACCACACCTAGACCTACGGAATCAGAAACGCCACTAATGGGCTTCCTTCCTGAAATCTGGTTAACAAGCTCCCAAGGTGAATCTAATGGCCGCTTTCCCTAAGCTGTAGAGACCCGTTTTCGTGTGTGACGCTGAAAACTTAGTGTCCTCTGCCCCCAAGCACAGTGAAAAATCGGATTAAAAATGTGTCTGCTCCTGTGTGAGCTCTTAAGGTCTTGTCCTCTCCTGCACCTCTGGACTCTTCACCTTAGGACACTATGCTATCGCACTTCTCAGGGAGATAAGAAAGGATGGCTTGACACATGCTGCCTTTAAGTGACAACTGACAACTTGCTGTATTTGGAGTGTCAACCCAGAGCAAGGGAGTGGTCTGACATTATAGTAGCCCCGCTGGGTATTTTCATCAGTTTGTACCTAAGAGGTAAAAAAGAGGCTTGCTGTCTTGTGAAATAAGTACTGGACAGCCGCTGGCTGTTTGCAATGTTACTTTGCATTTTGCTGTAACCAAGGTCAAAGGACACGTGCTGCTGCACAGCAAGTCAAGGAATCCAGACTTTTAAATTCTCCCCCACCCTCCCACACACACACACACACACACACACACACACACACACACACGTTACAAGTGTGTCCCAGTCAATATAGGGTTAATTTAGATTTTCTTTTTTTCCACTGTATTTTTGAAGTGTTTTATAGAAAAAAATAAACAGATTTTTCTATATGTAGTTTTAGGAGTATTCATAATACATGAAAAGGGTAAGATACAAAAGGATTTTATATTCCAAATTTCACTCCAATTTCAAAAAATAATTCTTAGAAAAAGCACATGTAAATATAACATAGCTGGAAGTAAATATAGGAATGATAATCTAAAGAGATATCCCAGCCTTTAAAGTAATTTGAATGGTATGGTCATAAGAGACACTTCAGAGTTGACATACTTTTAAGTTTAGTTCTGGTCTTTAAGTCAGTCACTCTTTATACCCCTCCCCCCAAAATTAATCAAGATAAAATGTTCCTTTTCTAGTCCACTGAACAGTGAAGAACCTTAACAGGAGGCAGAGAGGTACCTCAGCAGTTAAGAGTACTTGCTGTTCTTGAAGAGGACCCTAGTTTAATTCCCAGCACCCCACATATCTCCTTGTACACAAAACATCTTTCCCTGCATCTTCAATGCCATGTGATGGATCTGTACTATCTTTGATCTTTGGGATTCCCAGCACATGAGTTGGCACCAAACAGCCCTTAGTAAATAGTTGCTGAATCATAACTCATTATTTTCTGTTTTTCTCTGTGCTACAGTTAGGTATAAGAAGGTTAAATACATACAATGGAAATGTCTTTGCTATCCCTTTCTAATTAGCAACTTTCTCAATCTCATGTAGATTTTAAGGGGATTTTCAAAGTAGACATTTACTACTGATGGCCGCCATGGACTCATAGGTTTGGATTAATTGGTCTTCAGTGGAACTGTTTGGGAAGGATTAGGAGCTGTGATCCTTTTGTAGGAAGTGTGTCACTGGATAAGCTCATGCTATTTCCAGTTAGCAATGCCCACCTTCCTCTGCCCCACTCTGTCCCTCTCTGCTTCCTGTTTGTGAATCAGTAAGTTTTAGCTACTGCCCCAGCACTGACTGACTGACTGCCACCATGTTCTTCCCATTGTGTTCCTGGACACCAGCCCTAAAGTTGTAAGCCCCCAGGTAAATGCTTTCTTTTATAAGCTGACATGGTCATGGCAACAGAAAACTTCATGTCAGAAAAGAGCAAACAGAAAACTAAGGCATTTCACTAACAAGGGACAGCGGAATAGAGGGTGTCTATAGAGTGCTGCTGGGGACAGTACGTATGGTATCCCTAACAAAACCACCACTTAAGTCCTGGCCTTTCAAGTAATCTGTATGGAACTCCAGACAGGTTTAATTCTTGCCTCTCAAAGTGAGAGTGCTATAATCCACCCCCTCTTTGTTTCCCATGGCTATCATGAAAATTAATTAGATCCTTAATATAAATATATGTCTATAAATTTTTATGGACAATTAGAAGTGAACATAATAAAAAGCATGGAATACTGTTCAACTCATCGTGAATATCATATTTAGCAATCCCCTTTCTTCTAGGTCGAGCACTAGAGCCATCCCGGAAGTAGACAAAATGACGGGCACATGTTATCTCCAGTTAGCATTTATAAGCGTGTCCCACAAAGCCTCAGTGCTGAAGGAAGGAAGGCTTACATGGTGTGGTCCCTGAATTTTATAGTTCCAAAGCAAACTCTTCAAATCTAGGCCATGCTGCGGTGAGAGCTGTAAAAGTTGAGGGCTGGCACTTTTTCTATGCTTCCCTTAGAAGAGATTGAAGGAGTGGATCAAATGTCTTCCACCAGGGCTTGTACTGTGTAAAGGGTAGGATACACTTTCCCCCTTTGTTAGACGTCTTGAATAATAAGGTAGCAACAGCCCTGGGGTAATTTGATAGAATCGCAATTAAATCCTGTGCACTCCAGTCTAGACTAGGGCTTCTCAGCCTTGTGGACATTTGGACCAGATGACATTCTGTTGTAAGGAGCTGTTGTTGTCCACCCCAGGACCTTTAGCAACATCCATGGCCTCAACCAATTAGATGCTGGTAATAGCCCTGCTCACTTTAATATAGCCAAAAATATGTCCAGATATTGCTACCTATCTGTTGAGAAGGTGGGGAGATTCAGCAGGCATTGAGAACTACTCTTTTGACAGTGGGCAAAAAGGAAGGAAGTGAATCCAAAGAGGCTGGGATCTGATCTTGAGCATCACCCTTGTTTGGAATCACCCAGCACCTATTTGCTGTCCATACTGCATCCACTCACCCAGTGATCGTCAAGCTGTACCAGATACAGCACAAGACAGAAGCAGAGTGTTCCAGTTCTCCTCTGAAGGCACATACGTCATCCTCATCCCAGTATCTACCCTTAATCAAAGTTCTTAGACACCACATGCTTCATACTTATACTAACATTTTATTACTTATTTGAAAGTCAAATAAAATTCAGTCTCTTGTATTTTTAACTGCTTGATCTGGAAGCCCTACAGACATAAAGTTTTATCACCATCCTAAATTGCAGCCCCATGAACTCATAGCTTGACCTCATTAAAAAGTTAATGCAGAGGTTGAACTAAGTACGGTAGCACTTATCTGTAATCTCAGCATCTTGGGGTGTGGGGTAGTCTTGGACCCATAAAAAGATCACTCCTCCCAAAACATGCTGCAACCACTCTTTTTAAAGAAGTGGGGGATAAAGAGCCCTGTAGGGATGGCTCAGCAAGCAAGAACTCTGGCTGCATTTCTAGAGGACCCAGGTTCCAGACCAGCATCCAGTGGCAACTCACAGCCATTTATAATTGTAACTCCAGAGAAGACGATACCCTCTTGTAGTATCTGTACCAGGCATGCTTCTCTTGCATTGACATACATGCAGGCAAAATATCCGTACACATAATAAAATAACATTTTAAAAGAAAAGTCAGTAGAACAACAAATTTTAAGAATGACAAATTTCATTTAGAAAATATTTATACCCCTTATGAAAGTTCTAAAAAGCCATCCAGCCTGTTTTGGCTGACTGTTTTGGCTTATACAGCATACCTTGTGTTGAGAACACTTACACTACCACACAGCTAGGCAAACCCATAACATAGAGCCTTCCAGTTCTAGGAGGTGAACCCAAAGGCCTAGGAAAGCAGTCTCCTGCTGAACTACATCTGCAGTCCACCAAACACGTCACGAAGTGCTGAGTAATGAAGAATTGAAATTGTGCGCGTGCACTTTCATGCAGCTTACGTCTGACTCTCTTCCACATAGCTCTACCTGTAGAATCTTTGACAAGAACTTGAGGAAAAAATATTCCTCATACCAAAAATGAAAAAAAATAACATAATTTTTTAAAAATGTTTCAAAGACTGGTGAGATGGCTCAGAGATTAAGAGCTCTTGCTGAGGACCTAGGTTCAATTCCCAGCATCAACATGGTAGCTCCAGTTCTAAGGGATTCCACGCCCTCTTCTGCCCACCACAGGCAACAGGCATACATGCGCTGCACATACATGCATGCAGGCAAACACTCACATACATGAAAGTCTTAAAGAAAATCAGAATGTTTTTCACAAAATTAATAGACCAGATGGTGTCCATATTGTTGACATGCAAATAAAGCAGAATTACTAACAGTAGTTGGATTTCACATGCAGTAGGGTCTGGGGGCTAACATTCTTACAAAGTATCAGAACATAAGATGTCTTAAGTAATTGTTTGAAGTAGTAGCTCCTGTACTGTGCTGAGGATGGGGGGATACCAAGGTTCAGAGGAGGAGACCAGATGGCAGATTCAGGATAAGCCCTAAGAATACTTGAAATTTATTTAATCCAGTGTCTCATATCATCTTCCTCATCAACATTCAGGGATCCAGACTCACAAAAGCCTTTAGAGATGGGGGGTGGGGTGGGGGAAAGGCGGGTGGTCAGGGAGCAATTTTATTAGGTCAAAAGCTGGGAGGACCAGCCTTTCCCTTCTATAAAATCTTTTTTTTTTCACTTCTTTGTCAGTGCCCCTAATTTCTTTTAAGCTGCTTTTAAAACAGTTTCTATTCTCTCTGTATGAGTAAGAATGAGTGTCGCTCCTGCCTCCTTGCCAGCTTCTGTTGCACTTGAATTTGTTGATTGAGTGTGAAGAAAGAGGCACCCTAAGAATCAAATCTGGAAACTTATGACAGTGCCTCCTGGAATGATGTTGTGCTGATCTCTGCTGTTGCTGGGTAATGCAACTCCCGAGTGATGGGGATGGACTCAGGGAGACAGCCTAGTCTTCCACGGGATCTGGAACCAGCAAAGCAGGGAAAAAGGATTTCCATCTCCTTGCCTCATGTCTTTGGCTTTGATTTTAGAGATTTTTGTTGTTGGGGTTTGTTTGTGGTTATTTTGGGTTTTTGTTTGTTTTGCTTTTGTGGGGGGTGGGGGAGGTGTAGGGGAGTTGGTTTGGTTTGTTTGTTTGTGACAGGATCTCAAATAGCCCAGAATAACCTCCACATTGATACCTAGTCAGAGATGACCTTGACTCCTGATCCTCCACCCTCGCCTACTTGGGCTGAGATGACAGGCATTTTCTACCACCAGACCTGGCTCATTTGCTTGATTCCAGTCCCTTATGGAGCCTTCTGTCTGGTGGTAGAACAGACTAATCAAAAAAGCATTTCAGTGAATATCTACCCATCCCTGGAGATCCTGATTTACGTGATCCAAAGCAGGACTACACATCAATAATTTTTCGTAGCACTTGGGAGGCAGAGGCAGGTGGATTTCTGAGTTCGAGAGTTCGAGGCTAGCCTGGTCTACAGAGTGAGTTCCAGGACAGCCAGGGCTACACAGAGAAACCCTGTCTCAAAGAAACAAACCAATAATAATAATAATAATAATAATAATAATTTTTCATAAGTTCCATAGATAGTTCAAGCAGACAGTCTGGGCTGGGCTCATGTGTGGAAATTTAATACCCACTGTGAGATATTAAGAGGGTGGAATTTAACTATATTTATAGGAGATTTTTAGCCACTGGGGAATCACTGAGCTAGGCCACGCAAATTGTGACCTCAGGAACTTTAGTAGAGCACTATAGAGTATTGTGATTTTATCTTACAGCAAGAGTGACAAGTCACTGAGGTGTGGTGACATTGTAAGATTTGCTGTGGCTGATGCCAGCTTCTACTTGCTTCCTTTCTGGTGTTGGGCTTTTGCTGCCACCGCGTTTATCCAGATCTATCATGATTCTTGAGTTGGAGTCTTCCTCACATCCAGGTTTCGGGTGTGTGGGACAGAAAGACAAACCCAGGAACCCACTGCCTTGTTGATCCTTGGGTGCCAAGTTTCCTGGAAGGTCCCTGCCTTCCTTTCACATTTCATAATCTTCAAGTGTGTTTTTGTTTGTCTGTTTTTTTTGTTTTTTTTTTATATTCATAATGTCCAGGGCTTTTAGTTGTGCTTCACAGCGACATCAGGAGACAGTCTGCTTCTACAGTTTCCTAAAGGTAAAGGTCACAGAGGTTTTGAAAGGCATTCTGGGAACTAGAGAGATGGCTTAGCAGTTAAGAACGCTTACTGCTCTTGCAGAAGACCAGGGGTCCGCTCCTAACACTCCCATGAGTGTGAGTAGCTCATGATGGCTCACAACCACCTGTACCTCCAGTTCCAGAGGATCCAATGCTCTCTTCTGATGTGCTCAGGCCCATGCACACACGTGCTATACACACATATACTCAGGTACACCTATGACACATAAAATAAATGATTGTTTTAAAGACATTCCAAAGAAACAAAGGAAAGGTTAGGAAAAAGCTATTGCAAGCCGGGCCTGGTGGGACACAGCTGTAATCCCAGTACCTGGGAAGCAGAGGCAGGAGGATTAAGTGTTCAAAGGCAATGTGAGTTAGGCGAAATAATTTTTTTCAACAAAACAAACATAGATACATAAGTGGTCCAGACAAGGGAAGACTGTGTGGTGGAGGTACTGTCTCATCTCCCATGTTTCCCCCACACTCTCATTCAGCATTTGCATGGATCTGGGACACAAGAAAGAACGGGTTTCCTGGAGCATTGCACTGTGGTTAACGGGGTGCCAATGCCATCCAGATAATATTTGTTTCATTCCAAAGCTTTTAAACATTCCCACCAGAAAAAATAACTATTTATTTTATATGCATTAATGTTTTGCCTGCATGTATGTCTGTGTGAGGGGTTCGGATCCTAGAATTACAGACAGCTGTGAGCCCCCATGTGGGTGCTGGGAATTGAACTCAGGTCCTCTAGAAGAGCAGCCAGTGCTCTTAACCACTGAGTCATCTCTCCAGCCCCAGGGGAAAACACCTCACTCCTGAAGGCACCTCACCAATAGAGATGCTTCTTGACTTTTCCAGCGTTTTACACTCCCAGGTATAAGCAACATTAAGCAAGACCGAGCTCATGTTTAACTTGAGTAGAACTTTAATGACTAATGGCTTAAGTTGCTTCTTCAGTTGTGGACCACTGAGATTTAGCTGGGGTTTGAGTATGCCTTCTGCAATTTCAAGGCTATTTCTAGCAACAAGGTACTGGAAAGTTATAGCCTGAATCACTCCCAAGGGCCATTTATAAATGGCAGAACACCCAAGTTGTTGCTAATGGGAAGTCAGTATCCTCAAGAGATGAGGCCGAGTTGGAGGCTGTAAGTCATTAGGGATGTGCCCTCAAAGGAGACTATGAGACCAAAGTCTTCCCCTCTAGCATTGCTTTCTGGCTGCCCTGAGGTGAGCAGCTTCCTCAACCATGTATTGATGGCATCCTGGGCTATCTGTCCACAAGCCCAAATGCCATGGGGCCAACCAACCACTGAAACTGAGAAAAAGAAACATATCTTCTAATACTGATTAGCTCAAAGATATTCTTATAGTAACGTAAAGATGGTTACTATAGGAATTAAGAGATTAGAAACCTCACATGTCAGTGATGCTTAGGGGTAAGGTGTTGGGAAATGATTAAGATCAGGTAAGATCATTAGCCACCATGGTCAAATATGGGTGGCTTTATACAAAGGAGAGGGACCAGAGAAGACACATCTCTGGCCATATAACGTTCTACAGACTTCAGGACTCTGCAACTAAAGACCATCATCAAATGTAACCCCTTGGCCAGGTCTTTGAAAACTATGAGCCAAGGTAACTCTCTTCCTTCTGTAGCTCATCTGACTTATGGTATTATGTTACTGACAATAACACTGGTGCATCTAATATAAAAATAAAGTCATGTGTCAGAGTTTAAATAACCACAAAGCAGGGATGACTCTGGCTGTACATTAAAATAAACAAAAGAAACACAAAAAGTATTTATGCTAAAAGTCTACTGAGAAATTCTCACTCCATTTGTCTAAAAAAGCCCAGGTTTTGGTATATGCTTTCTAGAGAATGATTACCATTCACTAGCTACCTAAAATGGAACTGATGTTCTTAAAGGGACACTATCAGAGGCCAAGGAGTTGTTGCCAAACCTATAAAACTGCACACATTTGAAGGGCACAGCCTTGGCTGCTGCTTTTCATCATTTTAGGATTTGTAAAATCCCAAGGTCCAGGCTGCGGCCCAGACCAACAAGTCAAAACCTTAGTCAGAAGTGTGCAGCAGAGGAGAGGGCAACTGTCTAGAATCTTTGTAGCTGGAATTAAGAAGTACGACTTTAAGTGTCTAATCCCACTATTAGGAGTGTCTCAGGGATCAGAATAGCTCCCATTTGTCCTTAGGGTTAAGGAAATTTATCTAATTCAAAAAGCTCTTTGGACTTCTACCGAGCATCTTTGATTCAGTTCATCACTCTGCTGCTTACGTATGTCTGTCATTTCATCAGAGTTCCTGTGCTATATATGAGGAGTCGCTTCCATGGCCTCCTTGAGAAGAAAGCGTCTTGGTATTGGCCTAACGGCATCTTTGGCAGGAATTCCAAGGCTAATGCTAACTGCTCCTTATTATCTCTAGTGCTTGCCCTCGAATTACCGTCTAGTTTCCTTTGTTGTTGTTGATGCTGCTGCTGCAGCCACTGTTGTTGTTGTTGTTGTTGTTGTTGTTGTTGTTGTTTCGAGACAGAGTTTCTCTATGTATCCCCGGCTGCCCTGGAACTTGCTTTGTAGATCAAGCTGGCCCCTAACTCTGCCTGCCTCTGCCTCCCTGAGTGCTGGGTTTAAAGGTGTGTCCAACCACCCCTGACTGAAATGGTTTTTCTTGAAAGTAAAGGCAAGCAGATCTCTGAGTTAGAGGATCTCTGAGTTGAGAAGGGGAGGGGGGAATTCTACTGTAATGTGTACTTTTAGCAGGAATGACAAATGTCGGGGTAACCTAGACAACCGTGTGGTCACTATGTCCTCTGGGAACTTACCTAGTATTTTAAGCCCCTTTTAACTTTTCTTCTTTCCAGAGCTCTTATCTTCTCTCACAAACCACACCTTTGTAAAAGGATTGAGGGCCACTGCGATGGCTCAGCAGGTAGAGGTACTTGAGGCCAAGCCTCACAATCTGAGTTTGAATCCGTAGGCCCTGTAGAGTGGAAGGTGATGCCGGATTCCTCCCAGCTGTTCTCTGACATCCACACTTGTAATACATATGCCCACACATAGACACACAACACACGCAAAATAAATAAAATAAATAATCAAATGTGATTTACTTTACAGATTTACAGCCAGCCTTGCCCTCCTCTCTTTGACTGCCACTGCCTGTACTCTGAATCACTTTCCTACACACAGCAATTGTGCCAGGAATTGTTTGTGAACCCCCAAAAGACCACCAAGGAGCAATCATATTAGGGTCTCTTTATTCAAGCTGGAGGTTAGGTCACACTAGCATTTCTGACACAGAAGAACAGCAAGGGGCCCCGAGCCAGTTTCAGACAAGCATTTATAGAGGCAAGAAGGGGTTTTCTAGCCTGGTGCACATCTGATTGGAGGGCCATTATGGCTTTTAACATAATTGGCTGGTGCTGGGAGCCAAATCATAAACTTAACGGTCTGTTTTCCTCCTGATTGGTGGTTGTTAGGAATTGAAGTGTCAGGGGCGGGCTTGTAACCTGGGGGTGCAGATTCGTTGGGGAGTAACTGGAAACTGGTGCTAGACAAAGGTTTTGTTGGGGAAGAAACCTGGAAACTAGTGTTAGACAAAGGTTTTGTTTGGGAGGTAACCTGGAAACTAGTCCATAGTTAACTTCAGTTCAGCCTTTGGTCAAGTTCTCTTAAGATGGAGTCTGAACCCAAAAGATTTGGTCTCTCATTCCCCCCTTTCTCTGGTAACTAGAAGGCCCAATCAAAGGCTTCCTGAAGTTATTATTATATTTTATAGCATGTCAGGGTTGTCATTGTCCAGTCCTTGTGGTGTCCCTGGGGCTTGGGTCGGGGCCCCAACAGTGGCAGACAGGAGGTTAGTCCTGAGGCTGAGTTTCTTTCTGTTGGTCAGGGTCATCTCTAACTGCAAACAGGTCTGTGATTTCATGATGACCTTTAGGGCAGTGGGGTAGAGGGGACTTGTTTCATAAAGAACATAAAGTTTAGGGCAAACATGTTTATGTGCCCATTGGACACCTTTGAGATTGTCTAGCAATTGGTGATCCTCAAACTCAGCAATGGCCTCTGCCTGTGTATGAAGAACAGTGGGGGGTGGGGAGGGAAGGGGAGTTTCATACCCAGTAGAGTTTTGAAAGGAAGGAGAGTTACTCGGTCATTGTCAGTCTCTTAGGTCAATTTAGTTAAGGTCTCCTTTAGGATTTTGTTCATTCTCTCTACCTGTCCTGAACTCTGGGGTCTCTATGTACAATAAAGTTGCTAATTAATCCCCAGAATATTGGCTAGTCTCTGACTTACCCAGGACACAAAAGCTGGTCCATTGTCTGACCCTATCATCTGAGGAAGCCCACGTCTTGGCAGTATGTCCTGTAAGGGCTTCTTTGCCACCGTGGATGTAGTTTTTTGTTCAGTAGAGAAAGCCTTAGTCCAACCTGGAAAGGTATCTAAAAACATCAGTAAATATTTATATCTAAATCTTCCCGTTTTACCTCTGTGAAGTCTGGGATTTGTGTCTCTGAACCTATTACTGGAGTTCTTTTTAGCTGGCAGGCTTTAGAGTTGTTGACAATCTTAGCTGACTTTGAGTTGGCATCTCTAACCTTGATTTCAAATCCTGCATTCTCTGGACGCCCATGTGGGAAGAGCGGTGGATCTTCTGAAATATGTACAGACCCTTTTCTTCTGGTATGATGAGTTTTTAATCTGCTGTTCTCTACCATCTGTCAAAACATTGGGACATGGGCAAATTTCTAGTCCAGGTTAGGTCAATACTTAGGGTGGTCAGGGAGCATAGTATCCCTTGGATGTAGAGAAGTCAAGGGCAATGTGACCCTCAATGCCACAATCCTGGCAATATTTCTCTCGTGAAGTTAATGTTGAGGACCAGGGCAGAAACCAAAAATTGAACAGATCTGGTCAGTAAAGGAGGCTGGGGGAGACAAGGAAAACAAAGGCAGAAGAGTGGAGGCTGACCAAGGGGAGGAACCCTGGGACACACATGGTGAGGAAGCGACATGACAGAAGATGACTCATGACTATTGCATCGTCCCTGGTTCCAAGAATCACAGTGGACACCCCGTGCCTCGGGGAGTAAATAACAAGCTCTAGATATACTGGGTTTTCCTGTGTCCTCTGCAATATTGCCTCAGAGTAATATGTTCTTCTGCGTTGTGTTCCTGCAGCCTTCTTTGACTGTAACACTTCTGCATTGGAGCTATTGTTAAGATAAGAATTTCTGTTTTGTTTAATTACATACATACATACATACATACATACATACATACATACATACATACATACATTTCTTATTTATTTTGTGGTGTGTGTGCATGTGTGTGTGTGTTTTAGGTTCTCTCCATCCACAGTGTGAGTTCTAAGGATTGAATCCACGTCTTCAGTCTTGTCAGCAAGCACCTCCACCCACTGAACCACCTTTCCTAAGGATTTCTTGAGCACAAACAGTAGACACACAGTGTATCTGATTAAGCAGGAGGGCTGAGAGACAGGCAAGCACAGTGTGATTCACCAACAAGGTGCCGAGGTGTGAGATCCCTTTACTGAACCCAGAAGAGAACACCACTGAAAAGCTTACAAATGGTTTATTTCTGGAATTTTCCATTTAGAATGTCAAAGTGCGGCTGGCCACAGGTAAGTGAAACCGTAAATAAAGGGGAACCACTGTACTGTCATAGTCATCTATGAAGGATTAAGGAGAGGGTTCCATTGTGTGTCGCATCTGCCCCCAGCGCCCACCTGGTTTACCCTGAGCAGGGGTCCTTGTGACCAGCAGAAATCGTCGTACAGAGTCTGGTCCTATTCCACCCTTCTGCCTTCGTCTGCCTTTCCTTTTGTAAATCCCTATGTTCCAGTGCTATACCACCATTTCCCATCGTAGGTATCTGCTCACTAAACTACTCCAGCTCTAGTATCCAGTCACAATCTATCTTCTCTGCCTGTCAAAATCACACAAAGATGAGAGAGAGAGAGAGAGAGAGAGAGAGAGAGAGAGAGAGAGAGAGAGAGA
>NW_021604599.1:326402-332467 GCF_004785775.1 Grammomys surdaster | reverse complement strand
AGAGAGAGAGAGAGAGAGAGAGAGAGAGAGAGAGAGAGAGAGAGAGAAAGGTTGACCTGTAATCTCATCATTCAGGGGACTGAGGGAGAAGGATTTTGAGTTCAAGACTGGGATAGACTATATAGTAAGACTGTCAGGGGTGAGAAAAAAGAGTGAGGAGGAAGAGGGAAGGAAGGAAGGAGGAAAGGGGAGAGGGGAGGGCTCTTCTCACTCTTCAGATCTAGCCCATCTCCTTGAGGGATAAATGAATGATCATGGCAACACACTCTAAATCCTTAACATGGCCTGAAATCTGCCTGCAGTGCTACCCTCTGAGCAGATGGGCCCCATACATCTTGTAATTTGGATTATCAACTATCTAAAGGGAAAGGAATATGCTCTGAAAACTGTTCATCATCTCCCGCACACATCAGTTACCTAACTGCCCCCAGACATTCCTCCAGAGCCATCATTAGTGTTCTTTCTCTAATTTCAACTCTGCTCTCTGGTTTATTGATTTTTGTGTCTTTCTTGCTCGGTCTTCCACGACATAATCCTATAGGGAATCAGGTAGATGTTTGCAATTAGATTCATTAAGTTCCCTTAAGAAGCGATTAGGAAGGTATAGTCTCAGGTGGCTGGTTCCCTCAGTAATAATGGCAGCTTTTTTCAGGGTGCTTGCCAACACTAGACCAGATTTTAAATACCACGTTTACTCCTTTGTCTTTGGAAGATTGAGAAGCTATGGATTCAACTGACAATAAAGTTGTATTTTATTGACTGTCTTTACACAGCAACAGTGGGATCAGGAATGTGAACACTTCACTTTAGGAGCTGAGAGAGCTGGTTAATTAATGTGTGGCCTCTAATCAGATGGTACTAGGTTTAAATTTCCATGCCAGCCATGGGCCTTTGAGGAAGTAACTCACCTGTGGATTAGGAGTCATAACAGGTCATTTAGGGGGAAATCAGCTCAGTAGTCTACAGACAGAGCTCAGATAAATGGATGCTCTTGCTAAGTACCTGTGGCTGAACCTCCAGGCTGAGGAGAGAGTGCTGGTGAATCTTGGCTGTACACTTGATTAGACTGAGAAGTGCCTCGGAGACCAGCAAAGCACACCCACGAGTACAGATGTGAAGGGAGTTCCAAGGAGAAAGAGGTGAAGACCGTCTGTGAAAGCCGTAGTGCTATCCCACAGGATGGGGACTGGCTGGAATGGAGGTGGGGAAAGAAGAAGACCCATTTGCAGAGCCTCTCCCCCGCCTCCTTTTCCTCCCCTTCCTCTTCTTCCTCCTCCTTTCCCTCCTCTCTTTTTCCCCCTCTTCCCTTTCCTCTTCCACCTCCTCTTCCCCTCCCCCTCCTCCCATTCTTCCTTCTCCCCTTTTTCCTCCCCCTCCTCCTCCTCTTCATGTTCTTCCTCCCCACTCCTTCCTCTCCTTCCCAACCTCCACAATGTAAGCTATTCCACCCATACCCACTCTGTCACAATAAACTGAAACTTCCAATCGATTAGCTAAACAACCTTTCTTCTTCTGTGGCTTGTGTCAGACACACTGCCACAGGGATGAGAAGGCTAATGAACACAGGCAGAAAGGGGAAAGAAGGACAGGAAGGGAGAGTTTTCTTTCCTTGAAGGGCTCTGGACTTTTTGTTGTTGTTATTGCCAAACTCCTTACGTGAGTATTACAAATAGGATTATTTTGAAAGTATGTTTCTTTCTCCTTTATAAATCTGGTTCCCTCTAGTCATCAACAATTATAGAGCAAGGAACTTCTGTCTTAGGATCGGGGGAACTGCAAAGAGGGCACCCAGCATCAAAGAAAATGAAATGATTTCCTGTCAATGGGGGCAGCATCAGTAAGATACTGTCAAACTGTGACCTCTCAACCAAGCATGGTGGCCCATCCTTCCACTCTCTACTCCGTGGAGGCTGAGGCGGGGCATTAGAAGTTCCAGGCCAGTTTAGGAAAACCATTATCAGATGGGGAGAGGAAGGAGAAGGAGAGGAATAAAGAGAAACAGGACATAGTAAAAAATCATACCTTGCAAGTAAGTTTGCTGGAACTGAGTAAGGCTCTTGAGCCCTGCCCCAACATAGTCAGGATTTTCACAAGGTCTTCAGAAGACTGTGACAACATCTTAACATCATCATTTCAGATGCTTGCACAGAACCAGGAACTGTGGAACTGTCTCCCATTGGGTCCTTCTGAGTGACCTCGGAAGTTAGGTTTTGAACAGAGATGTGCCATTGAGAGTGTAAGGAAAGAAGAGGTGACGTCAACCAAAAGATGGAGGGGGGAGGGAACATCTTGACCATCAACCACAAATCACAAGTTTCTTTTGAATACCAAATAACTCATTATGCTGAGCTAAAAAGTTCGGAAAACCTTTACTTGCTTTCAAAGCTTTGTCTAGGAAGCAGTTGTATGTGTATCGGTAAATTCATTCTTCGTGATCAAATATACAATTTGATGACACTAAGTGCATTCATATTTTATGGACAGGACTAATATCTATTTCGAACAGAAATGCTATAGTAATTCCAAGCCCATGGCCTCTACTTTTGTTGGTATCTACAAATTTGTCTATTCTAGGTAACTGATGTCACCAGAAGGAGACAGTATTTGTTCTTAATATAGGAAGTAGCATTTTTCAGAGACTATGTAGGCTGAATATACCTTCCTCCATTTTTAACCATGAAGACGTTGGCGTCCAGTGACTAGAGGCTGTAATACATGTACCACATGGAATAAAAGGCTACCCTGCATCCACTGAGACCTAAATCAGTGGCAGCACTCTGACTTTCCCACATTCTGATTTGAAATGCAAGTCATGTTTCCTTGGAAACAGACACACACAACAAACCAACTTAGGAGCAACTTCAGTTACTATGTGTCCTGTGGTTCCCTCTCCCCCATATTTCATTTTTAAAGAAGACGATATCTTCAACTGAATAGAGGAGAGGATAAGATATTTTGGAGAGTGTCAACAATATCTCTATAGTGATGCTAAACACCATATGTGAACTGAAAAGTACATGGTCTCTGAAAGGCAATTGTTCATGGTCCTCATGAGTTGTCAACAATATTCACAAGAGGTTCCCACAGGTTTAGACTAATGTGAACATCCTAGCACACATTAATTTGTGTACAGTTAATTCTATGTGAAAGGCAATCATACATGAGTGCATTTACTGTGTATAGCTATTGTTTTACAATGTTCATAGTTCTATGAGGCAGATACTATTATTTAGCCCCATATCACAGATGAAGAAGTGGGTAACCCTGTGTTAGTAAACCTTTCATTGCTGTGACAAAATAGCTCAGATAAAAATATAATGAAAGAATTATTTAGTTTAGCTTATGGCTGTAGAGGTTCATGGTGATGTAGACACCTAGGTGGAGTAGGTCAGCTTCCATCATGGCAGCCAGGAAGCAGAGAGAAAGGAAGAGAGTGGGGAGCATTTATAACCTTCAAAGGCATAAGCCCTTCCTCCTCCCCACCTCCATGATGTACCTCCTCCAGCTAGGCCCCGCCCCCTAACATCATCACTTCTTCCCAAATAGCAGTAGCAGCTGGGGACCAGGCAGTCAGCATGTGATCATATTCGACTCACACATATGTCTATGGTGAAAATAACATTTGAACAAATGCTCCAACCAGTTTGACAGCAGCACAAGGGGAAGTGTCTATGATACACAAGAGCTGTGAGGACCAAGTGCCCCTGGCTCAAGCCTCCTTCGGGACACTGGGAAGCGTTCTCCAGGGCAAGCACGTTTTCACTGTCCGTAAGTAAAGATGGGCTTTGGAAAGAGAATCAAGGAAAAATGGAAAACCCATCTCTCTTTTACCTCTCACTTCTCTTTTCAACAACCACAGTCCCTTTGGGTTTTGCCCAAGCTGTTGTTCTTGCAGTCTTTCAGCCACAGATCTGCTACTTGCTTTCAAAGTTGGGGGTTTGGAGGACAGAGACAGAGATAAAAGCCTCAGCCCATGATGTGGGAGATCTGGGTGGAATAGGTTAGCATCAATTATGGCAGTCAAGAAGCAGAGAGAGAAAAGAAGAAACCAGGGACTAGGTATAATCTTCAAAGGTGCAGCTTTCAGTGATGTGTCTTTTCCATCTAGATACTGTGGCTGGTTAGATATACACACAGAGAGAGACATACAGACACACATGCACACACACACAGATAGAGAGAGAGAGAGAGAGAGAGAGAGAGAGAGAGAGAGAGAGAGAGAGAGAGAGACAGACAGACAGACAGAGACAGAGAGAGACAGAGAGAGACAGAGACAGAGAGACAGACACAGAGAGAGAAAGATCTGCAAGATGTTATATTATGAAACTCAATCATCAAAATCAGTCCAAGAAGGGTTACATTCACTTTATATATTTGGAACATTTGTGTATGTGTGGGGTAGGGAGGGAATATGGGTCATTTATTTCCTTTGTATAATGGTGATATAATTTCAAATTTAACAGCCCATCACACAATTCTATTCATTATTTCCCACCAGAAACCCTGCTAGGAAACAAAATAAATAACTTTTGAATCTTCATTCTTCAGTCCAGGGATTTTTTTTTTTAATAAAAGGACTTGTGTATTGAGACAAAGTGTGCACTTTAAAATCCTCTACTATCCCCCTGGCAATGGACAAAGAGACACCTTGTTGGCGGTAATGTTCTTATGTCAGTCAGGGGCAGAGCAGATGGCAGTCCTTTGCTCATCCTAGCTTGATGCCTGGCTTGGTGGCTAAGGCTGCTTCATGCCTAGCACACAGGAAAGTCAAATCAAATCAAATTCAGACAGCACAGAGAGAGAAGAGGAAGACAGAACTGTCTTCTGCCATGTCACGCGGTGCAGTCTGGGAAAGATGCCCACAGACTTGCCTTCCAAAGACCCACAGTACAGACAAGCCATAGACACACAGAGCCCTGCCTACTACCACACAGCAAAGCATGGGAAGAAGAAGACAGAGGGGGGAGGGGGAGGAGGAAGAGAGGGGAGGGGGTGGGAGAGGGAAAGGGAGAGGGGGAAGGAGAGGAACAGGGAGAGGGGGAGGGAGAGGAACAGGGAGAAGAAGAGGGAGAGGTGGAAGGAGAGGGAGGAGAGGGGGAGGGAGGGAGAAGGACCCATGAATCCCTATGTCACCCACAGACTTGCCCTCTGGCACACAACACAGGTGGTACACAGACACTCCCTTGCCACAAGGGCTTGCCAGGCGGTGTCCAGCCTGCAGTGGGAGCCACCACAATGTGTGAGTCTGAGGTGGACAGATGAGAGCGAAAGAAGTGGGGCAGCTTCAGCTTTACGAAGAGATGGAAGTGGAGACTCGAGCGTAGAGAGAAGTAGTCAGTCAAGACACCTGGGGCCATCATAAAGTCCCAGCCTGAGCTTCCACTGAGGGCCATGTCTGGGTTGTAGGGCCGGTGTCCATGTCCATGGTTCATATGACCACTAGAGAACATGGGAACATCCCTGGTCCGGGAAGCTGCCAGGAAACATGTGGGTGTCTAGAGGCTGTGCAGAACTGACCCCATCCTCACTGGTTGCTGGCACTCTGGAGAGCTGGTCCTGCCTCTCACTGGCAGCAGCACTAGGTGAGCCTACCCTGCTCCTCAACCAGGCAGCAGAGTGGAGTCAGCCCTGGTGGCAGAAGACAACCCCTCCACTTGTCTACCATGGGGTGGCATGGATACAAAGGTGATACCTCCACCCCTCACCACCTCAGCAGTCAAGAGAGCTGCCTACAGAGTCATGAGCTTGGGAGAGCTAGCCCTGCCCCTCACCAGCTGCATCATTTAGGGGAGCAGGCCCTGAACCTCACTTCGAAGGCACATCAGAGCTGACCCTGGTGGTAGGGGCACAGGTGAGCCAGCCCAGAGGGCAAGGGCAGGAGAGCTGGCCCCACCATTTGTCTACTGTAAGGTGGTGTGGATGTGGGGGTAATGCCCTCCCCTCCCCATCCTCACCACTGCAGCAGTTGGGAGATGAAATGTTTTGTTTGTTTGTTTGTTGTGTTTTTTATTGGGGAGGGGGGAGGTTGCAAGGGCAAACGGCAGATATGAGGGGACAGGAAGATG
>NW_021604599.1:306730-326002 GCF_004785775.1 Grammomys surdaster | reverse complement strand
GGGAGAGGGAGAGGGAGAGGGAGAGAGTTTGAAAGCAAAGACAGGCTCCAGCATTTTATTTTATTTTTCTCTTAACCTTTTCAATATTCCCTTAAGAAAAAGATTTTCTATTTAAAAAGGAAGTCACCTCATAGCCACAAGTTAAGCAATTACCACAAAAACATATTCTTCGAAAACAGATTAAAATCATTACTCAAGAGGAAATGACAACAGGACTGTTGATTGTGGTTTTCTTTCTTGAAACGTGTATCTAATTCAACAATTCTCATCTATTCACACGCTCATAGATTAAGAAAAATTAAGCAGACCAGGTCTAGAGTAGCAAGTTTCTTCCTGTGCTTGGCTGAGGACAATTGGTGTTTACTAAGGAATAAGTTATCTGCCTCATGTCTTATTTTTGAAGTCTTGACCAGTTAGGCTAGCTAATCACCTGTTCTCTGTTCCTATACTCAGAATTGTTTATTCTTTATTCATAACCTATTTCATAGTGCACACTGAGAACCTATTACCCCATCCCTAGAGCACAAGACCAAGGAACTGAGACCCAGCCTAGAGTGAACGCTGTCTTTGATCACTTCTTTGTCCCAAGCCTATTTTTCTTGCTACTACATTATGTGCTTGCAATGCATGAACGCTCACCATTTTCCTTTCTCTAACACAGGCAGCTCCTGCCAGTCTATGAGGAAGGAGCGTATTCTATTCTCGATTCTAATTTTAAACTTTTTATCAACTACCCTAGCTTCCCAAAACTATTTAAATCAAGCTAACTTCCTAAAACTACTTAAAACAAATCAGGAATTCCATACAATCATGAATTCATCCAAACAGCATTATCTCAAGAACTTTCATCTTCGTGTTCATCTGCAGGAAACTTGCCCAACGGAGTGGGCTATCACCTAAGAAGTAATCACATCAGGCTATAGGCAGTGAGGCTGTCCGAGCATCCACTCACACCAAGTCAAATCAATGAGGAGTATAGCAATGATAGACATGAGAAAGCACACCAGTAGCAAGAAGCAATCCTGGGACATAGCTTGGGGCCGTGCCTTTCCAGAGTGCACCCACCACAGCCAAGCAGGACAGTAGGCCATTTCCAAAAAGCTCACCTGCCTACTGTAGATCCTTCTGCATGGCACCCGCCAAATAGCTTTGCCGATTCATAGACCGTTTTCAATTTTCGTGAATACATAAAAAATTAAGGATAGTTAATAGGTCATGTTTAAGGTAAGTAGTTCTTGGCAGACTTCTTGTTAACTTATTATACCACAACAGACTGGCACGATTGAAATGAATTAAATGCTATACATGATTAATATTTGATATCTATGTGTCATCATAATGACAAAGTACATAGGTTACATCACTGACTGCCTTTGGGTTTAAAACGAAAGACTACTCTTTACTTGGATAACATTTCATTACTGTCCCCCTAGCCTGCCAAACTGAAGATACATAATAGCTATCGTCATTGTCATTTTAAAGCATAATAGTCATCAAAATGTTGAAACTTGTCACTGAATATGACAATTTTTGTAGGCAAAATACACAAACAAGATCTCCCCGAGGAAGTGAGTCATGTCACAAAGATGATTTAACATGAACTGGGGACACTCCCAGTTCAGTATGAGAACGTAGACACGCTCCACCCCAAGCTTCTGTAGAGGTCAAGACTTTGTACATGTAGGAATGGTGTTAAAAGCATCTTTTAGCCAGGAATGGTGGCACATGCCTATAATCACAGGATGTAAGAGGTAAAGGCAAGAAGACCAGGAATTCAACATCCTACTTATCAAGCTTGAGGCCAGCCTGGGCTACATGAGACCATGTTATCTTTAGTCAGGCACAGCAACTTTAATTTGTGGTATTCTGTCAAAACTGTAACCCTATGTAATCTTGAAAATTTGACAGATAGATCCAAATTGAGATATGTGTAAAATATTTGGTTTTTTAGCTCATAAAACTATTCAAGTTTTGAAAACAAAAGTACCCAAATAAAATTCTAATTTCTGTCAAAATAGTTCTTAATAATGTAGTCTGGGCATATCACATCTAATTATAAAGATAGTTTTTATAATGGATAATATTTAACAGATACTTGAATTTCCTAGGTCTTAGAGCCAAACAAAGACTGGAATACAAAAAGTAAGAAATGCTGTTTACTATCCCAATATATGAGCAAAAGATATTCTCATACTGGTACCAAAAATATGTTCTCCTTTTCAGATTTTTCGTTATATTGTACAAAACTGATCTTTCAACGTATCATCATGACTTGTAAAACTATAGGAAATGTTTGATTTGGAAACTGACTGCAGATAACCATCATGACTTTTAACACAATCATTTGGATATATATTTGGAATAATCTTTTACACAAATTGATCGTTTTATTTTTCTTTTTTCATATGACTATCAGGTACATTATTAGTATCCAATTACATGTGGTTATTCTAGAGGAAGATTCTGGATTATGCCTTTTTTGTTGATTATAAAAATAAAGCTGTGTAAAATTTCAAAAACAATAATCCATAGAGTAGTTCAGCCTCATCAAGGTATCTTTGCTCTGAAGGACCAGGAACCTACTTAGTTTCCATTCCCTCCTCAGACCACCTCTCATCATGGGTAATGGCATTTGTTCACATGTTTTCTTGTCTCTGCTACTGAGTTGTAAGAACCCTGGGATCTTTCCTCTCTAATATACCCTTAGTGTCAGCATAGTGCCTGCCACATAGGAGGCACTCATCAAAATAACATGTGTGTGTGTGTGTTATACATAAAGTTGTTCCTCAGCATTCTGGAAAAAATAATTTTGAGATATAAAGAATGTGTGTGTGTGTGTGTGTGTGTGTGTGTGTGTGTGGAGAGAGAGAGAGAGAGAGAGAGAGAGAGAGAGAGAGAGAGAGAGAGAGAGAGAGAAGGTGATAAAGAATAAATCATGAACAGCAAGTCCTTCAAATTAAATGGTGCAACATTCATAAAGAATCTGTTCATATCTTCTCAAGTATTTGAAATCATTTATAGATTACTTAAAACACCTAAGACAATACAAATACTGCATGATAGTGAGCTCCTTGTTTTGTTTGTTTGTTTTTCTGTTGTTATTTGGTCTTTTTTGCTAGCTTGTCCCCCTGCCCCAGACCTGGGAACTGACTGGCGCTTTGTGCTTGTTAGACAAGAATTCTACCAAAGAACTTCATTTCCAACCCCTACAGAGCTGTTGTAATGTATTATTAAGATAAAAATTAGATGAAGTCCACACATGCTTAGTGTAGACAGTTTCTTTTCTGAATCCATAGCTTGCTATGTTGTCCAGCTGACTTTGAATCTAAGCTCCTCTTACCTCAGCTTCATAGTGCCAGAATTACTGGTGATGTCATAGTGCCCAACTCAATTAAATATATTTTTAAAATATTTTTACGAGCTGGGAGTTGTAGCAAACATCTTTAATCTCAGCACTTGGGAAACAGAGACAGGTGAATCTCTATCAGTTCAAGGCCAAAATGATGATCTACATAGTTCCAGGTCAACCAAAGCTGTGAGATCCTGTCTCAGAAGAAGTAGAAGAAAAGAAGAAGAAGAAGAAAGAGGAGGAAGAGGAGGAGGAGGAGGACGAGGAGGACGAGGAAGAGGAGGAGGAGGAGGAAGAGGAGGAGAAGAAGGGAGAAAAGAAAGAAGAAAGAAAAGAAAAGATCACCTATGGAGATGATTCAGCAGTTAAAGTACTTCCCATGCAAGTATGAGGACCCATATCGGAATCCCAGAAACCTACATAAATTCATCTTGTCTGTAATTCCATTCTCAGAAGGAAGAGAAAGTGGATCCCACTGGCAGGATGAGTAGCAAGACTAGTCACATCAACAATGAGCTCTACATTTGACCGAGACACCAGTAATGAAGGAGGAGTCCTGACATTAACCTTGGATCTCTATGTCCATGTATACCCACACATATGTGAAACTAAACATGTGTAAAACAGCACCAGAAAGGGGTGTGGTAGCTTTAAGTTTAGAAATCTCTAACATACACCATTGGCCACAACACCCCCTCCACACGTGCCCCAAGGGAAAAGGAGTCTGAATCATGGGAGGAATGTACCAAGACTTTGAATACAGTGTAGCATCCTGAAAGGGACAGCAGATCCTAAGCAGATCCAAAACAGTCCAGCCTTGATTGCAGCTAAGTTAAAATACTGTAAAGGAGTCAAACGTTGAGGCCACACCCCTCCCAGCTGTAGCTGGGACTAGCCACAGTGAAATCATAGGGAGTTTGTGGCAGTGCTTGCTGCAGAGTCCTGACAGACAAAAAGTAGAGATAATCAGAGGCTGGTGAATCTCCCACACTCGAACCCTCAGAATTAATCAAATAACCCTGGAAGCCTAAGAAATAGTTGAAATTTGTAGCCTTGAGACATCAGAAAGAGAACACCCAGCAGAAAGTGGTCTTTAGCCACAAATCTCCTTTTCTCTGGAAGAACAGGGCGATTTAACTAGAGTGCCAGAAATCTCTGGTGGTTGTAGTTTGTGTCAAGTTGACATACAAAACCAGCCAGTACACATATACATCCCAACAGATGTGCAAAGCACACGGAAAACGTGAGACAGTGGCCCACCGTTACACTGAGAAGCTAACAGTGTCTCAGTACTAGAAAGAAAGGATTATGAGATAACTGGAATGCCAGAAAAAGATTTCAGAGTACTGGATTTTTTTTGTTTATTTGTTTGTTTTTAATGACCATATAAATAAATTTAATGACTCAAATAAATAAATGAACCAGGGAAGGAAATTAATTCAGAACACAGACAAGAAAGTTACCAAAGTGGTTGAAATGGTCAAAAATGTGGAAGGAGATTTAAAAAGAAAGAAAATTTAGCAAGCAAATTGAGGTGTTGAAAAATAACTGAACAAAAATTCTGAAGGTGAAATAATCAGTTAACAAAATTAAACACACACACACAAAACCATGAGACACTCATGTGATTCCAGCTTCTGACCTTCATGGGCATCCACACAGAGGTTCATGTACCTCCACATCCACCCTCAGACACACATACGTGTAAATAAAATATCTTAAAATTGATACCATTCAAACTGCAAAGCAGAAATTCAGAGGTGGCTTGGTGGATAAGAACTTACCAATCGAGTACGAGGATGTGGATTAGGACTCCCAGAGCCCACAGATATAGTAGCACATATTTGCAGTAGCAGTATTTCTATGGTGGGATGGGGTGGAGACAGGAGGATCCCCAGAATCTCATAACCAGACTGGAATACACAGTCAAAAGCTACAATAAACCCTGTCTCAAACAAGATAGAAGGTGAGGACCAACCTCAATGTTGTCTTCTGGTTTCCATTTGTGTGCAAGGGCATGTTCATGCCTGCATACATGCATACACACACACACTCACACACACACACACACACACACACACACACGCCACCCTGGCTTAGCAACAGCGAATAACCGAGATGAATCTCTGTAGTGGTTCAGTATTTATGGTGCTTCAGAAATGATAAACCTTGAACGAGACCAATGGCACGTGCACACACACACATTGTGTGGCACATTGCAGTTTCTAATGTGGGAAAGCTAGAGGAATAGAGCCAAGTGTGCAGTGGAAAGAGTCAGAGCTGAGACAAGAGGGTGGTGATGGTGACAGGTGTAAGAGAAGGCTGTGGTGGGCGGGACACATGTCATTGCTGAGTGGAATCGACCGGACAGTGTGCAACAGCCTGGAGCTGACTCAGCCCCCCTCCCCACCCCCCAAACACACTACATAGCTTCATGATCACCCTGGCTCTGAGCAACGACAGGATGTCTGTCCTAGATGAAGGACAGTTCATTCTCTAGATTGGAACTCCTAGAAAGACCTCCATGGCCCTTGCTGCCCTGAAGACCACTCCATATCTATGGTCTGCTGCCCCAAGCTGATCTGAAGCTCATGTAGATGCCCCAGGTCCTACAGCAGCCAGGAGTTGTGTTGCGGTCCATGGCTGGAGTTATCCCAAAGGCCATGGTGACATTCATGGTCCGTGTCACCACCTGAGGTCATTTTGATGGCTTTGGGCTATGCTGCTGTTTTCCCACTGTAGCTAGGAGCTGTGTTGTCAAGTCTGTAGCCTGTGTTACTACCAAAGACCATACAGAATCCATGATCTGTTCCTCTGCCTGAAGTCATATTGATGTCTGTGGTCCATGTTGCCGCCAAGGGGCATGTCTGGGTCCATAGTCCTACTGTAGTAGTAATACATCAGCTGTGCTGATGTCCATGGTCTGTACTGCCACCAGACACCATGCTGAGGTCTGTGGCACATGCTGATGCTGGAGGCCATGTGGAAGTCCATGACCTATGCTCCTGCTGATCGTAAAGGGCAAGAAAGCTATTACTTTGTGGTGGTATTAATGATTGCAGATTCATAGTAGAGAAACAGGGCCATAGAAGGCTTCTGTGACAACTCCTATTCCCACCCCCAAACCCTTAAAAGTAACAGCCTAGACAGAAAGCTATCAAAAGAATTCTTAAAATTTGTGTTAAGGATACTCTCTACAATTGATGACTTCAGACAGGGATGAGGGCAGGCTATTGGGAGTTTGAGTAAGCTTCATTGAGTACATGAGCAACACAAATTGGACTTGCTTTTGTTCTTGAGGCGGTGAGAGAGATCCCAAGTAGTGGGAGATAGACGTGGGAGGGCTGAGAAGGGAATGTGATTGGGGTTCATTATGTAAATTTCCCAAATAATCAATATAAATATTATGAAAAGAAAAATAAAGACCCAACATACTGCTGGAATTTTTTTTAAGTCCAGGTAACTAGCAAAGACATGTGGAAAGAGAGGCTCTCAGATTATAACCCAACCTACCAAGCAAGTGGAAGCTGGGACAGCATTTCTTGCTGTCTGATAAAATAGACTTCAAGAAAAATTTAATTAGAAGGGAAACCACCAGCAGTGGAAACAGATAGCCTATAAAATCAAAAGAATATATTTGTCAGGTGTCTATAGCTAGACTATATCAGGAACTGGAAAAACTAAACACCAGACCCCCTCCCCCAAAAAAGCCACAAGCCAATAAATGAACCAACAAACTGAATAGGTAGTTCTCAAAGGAACTAATAATGACTAATAAATATCTCTAAGAGTGTTCAGCATCCTTAGCCATCAGGAACATGTAAATTAAAAATTACTCTGAACTTCCTTCTTAAGCCAACTGGAATGGCTCTCATCACGAAAACAAATGACAATAAATGCTGACAAGGACAGGAAGGGGAAAGGATCCATTATCCACTGCTGGGAGGAGTGCAAACCGGTACAGCCATCATGCAATTCACCATAGCAAACCAGTACAGCCATCATGCAATTCACCATAGCAAACCGGTACAGCCATCATGCAATTCACCATAGCAAACCGGTATAGCCATCATGCAATTCACCATAGAGGCTCTTCGAAAGCCTAAAACAGAAAATCCCTAAGACCCTTTGGTGTAATAGAGCTGGATCATCTGGTATCTCTGTTCCTATGTCTTTCCAAAGAGATCCTTGTACATCTATACTCATTACTGTGCTATTTACAACAGCGAGGGAAAGGTGTCCAAGACACCTGGGTGAATTTATGAAAACATGGTGCATGTATGCAGTGGAGTTTAATTCAGCCATAAAGAAAAATGAAGTCGAAAACATTTGCAGGGCCGGGCGGTGGTGGCGCACACCTTTAATCCCAGCACTTGGGAGGCAGAGGCAGGTGGATTTCTGAGTTCGAGGCCAGCCTCGTCTACAGAGTGAGTTCCAGGACAGCCAGGGCTACACAGAGAAACCCTGTCTTGAAAAAACAACAACAAAAAAACAAAAAAAAAAAGAAAGAAATAAAGAAATAAAGAAATAAAGAAATAAAGAAATAAAGAAAGAAAGAAAGAAAGAAAGAAAGAAAGAAAGAAAAGAAAGAAAAAAGAAAAAAAGAAAACTTTTGGATCTGGAATTATGTGAAATGAAGCATCTGTGTCTTGGGGAGAAAGATACTGCATGTTCTCTCTCCTGTGTAAATTGTAACTTACATTCTTATGAAGGTGAGTGTTAAGTCCTGAAGCCAGAATGGGGACTACAAGAAGGGAAAAGGAGGTTTGGGGGAATTGTGGTGAGGAGATAGATGGAAAAGATGAAACACAGGAGTCAAGGGGAGTACCTCAGCTGGGGAGAGATCAGTGCCCTGCTCAGCCATCATCAGAGATGCTTCCTCTGCAGCAGATGGGAACAAATACAGAGACCCACAGCTAGATAACATGCAGAGAGTGAGAACTCTCAGCCCTAAATGGGGCTGTTCCCATCAAAAATCCCTTCCCTTATGGCTCAGGGAACCTTGCAGAAGAGGCAGAAAAGGGTGTACGACCCAGAGTGGATGAAGGACACCAAAGAATCAAGGCCTTCTAATGGTAGCTGCACATATGGACTTAGGCAGAAGGCACAGGGCCTGCAGGGTTCTGCACCAGATGAGGAAAGGAGATGTGAACATCCCTCTAAGCCAAAAGCTATCTCCAGCTGATAACCACTTGCAAATGACTCCAAGAGTCTCACTGGGGAAACAAACTACTCTTAAGGGTAGGTGTGGGCTTAGATGTTTTAAAACCTACTTTTAAGAGTTCTCAAATGTTTCAACCCCCTGCCCCTTCTAGCCCACCATCCAAAGGTAGGGGAGAAAAGGCAGTAAATAGGACAAGGCCATGTGGACCTGTTTAGAAGTAGTTCTTTGGAGTGATTCTGTTTGTCAGGATACCAGCAGTCCAGTTCAGTAGCGTCAGGATACCAAACGTGAATCAGCAGCGGTAGCTCTCTCTCTCCAGCAGAATCAGCCAGGCCTCCACCCAATTGGCACAAATCAGAGACTGCAACCAGGACCAGCCAGGATGCCAGGAAACGTTGTCTACTACACCTCTCTCAACGAAGTGAAGGTCAGTCAGTGAAGACGAAGACATGAGACCCGTGAAGCGTTGCAAGGCTACCCATGCAAGTCCCCGACACCGTCCGCTGAGTCCTACTTATACTCTGCAAACATCACGTGTCCTCTCATGGGTCTTCCCCAGCAAAACACCATGTGAGGTTGCATCACTTGATACAACCAGAAACTTCCACTTCGGGTAAGCTCCATGCCCAGCAGTAAATGACAAACAAAAAATGAACTCAGTGGTGTCTTTGGAGGACTTGTCTTACAGTGTCAATATCTTGTCGGCTTTTCCTTTAAAAAAAAATTAATCTTAATTATTTTTTAATTTATATTTATTTATGTATATTTTCTTTCCATTTTTAATCTACAGGTCCTTTGTGTATTCATTATGGCTTCCAGTTTAATGTTTTTATGGGATTTCAGAGTGTGCCAATAAGTGGATCTCTGCAGCTATGTCTGTTTCTTGTACCTTCTATTGGGCTATTTTTCTTCTATTTGTTTGACTTGTCTGATTCCAATGTGTTAGCTTCTGCTTTATCTCATTTTCTTATTATATTACATAATTATCCTTTAGAATCTTATTTGTTTTCTAACGAGAGACAGAAAGGGGGTTGATCTGGGTGGGGAGGAACTGGGAGGAGTAGAGGGAAGGGAAACCAAAATCAGGATATATTATATGAGGGGGTAAAATCTGTTTTTAATGAAAGGAAAAAGAGTAAAACCATGTTGAGGTTTGACCTCCCCCACCCAGCATAACTGCAGCCATTTTGTTCCATGCCTCCAGATACTGTTACTGTAATACGCCTGCCAGTAGTTGACTCAGAAAAAATAACTTGACTCAGAGCAGGACCATATAACCTGTTATGTTCTGTATGTTATGAGGTTTGTTAATCTTAAGAAATTTCACAGCCATAAGCTTCATCACACTTATGACCTGTCAATTAAAGGTCAATATGAACTGTTATGTCCTAAATGGCTTGAGTCAGGGCCGACCACTGGGCAGCACTTCTAGCACCTGCATGTGCTCATTGTGATTTTTGCAATTTTAGCCTTCATAAACTGGCCCTGGTGTCCAGCACTCAGCTTTCAGCTCTCTAGCCTGAGCTGTTGCCCTGGTGGATGGGACTTGGGGTGTGCATTCAACAATCCATCCCTGCCTGACTGAGATCAGTGTTTGTGTGGTTTGTGGGGAGACTCCTGAATCACAGCAGTCAAACATGAGGGAGAAAAAGAAGTTGAGAGGGGGACAATGAAGCAGGATGGGGTACAGGTGAAAGGCGGGGCAAAGAGAGGAAAGGACCAATCAAGATGAAATATGTTTGAAAACCCTACACTAAAACCTTCCAAAAAAAAAAAACCTTCCACTTTGTATGCTAATCCTTTAATTAAAAAATATATTTTCATTTTATAGTTTATGACTCTATGGATGTAAATCCCACAGATATGAGGGCTGACCTTTTACATATGCATATATATACATATATATGTATATATATACATATTTGGTGAGTATAATTTCATATTTTCTATTGATACGTTCTCCTCTGATCTTCACACATATGCTGTAGCAGACACACTCAAAACACACACACACACCACATACACAGACATGTGCAGACACACAACTAAAAATTATTAGTCTTTATTTTAAAAAGATTCTCCATCATGTAAAATCTCTCCCCATCTTCCTCAAGTGCAGAAACTTAACATGCTTTTCTTTGGATTCTCAAAAAAGTAATCTTCTCACAAGTATGTTTTTCAAGGAGTTGAGATCATCAATCAGAAATTCATGCATCTTTCTTGGAAATGTTACTAGCCAGGTCCTGGGAATCTATCTCCAAGGCAATCAATATAAAAAGTCATTTCCATTACCCCGAAGCACTGAGAGTCTGGCGTCTGTTCTATCTGAGCCAACCTTCTGCTTCAGCCTCCGTCTGAAAATACTGGCTGTGCCAGAGTCCTTCCAGTGTTTAGAAATAGAGTGAGCAGTCTATGGATAAGACATCACAGGATGATGGATTACAGAGAGTCAGCCAGACTCCATTTAATATTATGATTCAGTAGTGTGGCTGAAAGGGGGCACATTTATTCTTTTTGTTTTAGAATAATGTTTTCATTAGAAAAATGATATACGGATGTGGCTGAAAATTGGAAAATGCAAACACATAAATAAAAGAGAGTCTGGAAAGCACTGGGAATCTCATCACCAGGAATGGTCACTGTAACACTGCCTGGCTGCTTAGGTTCCCACTGTTAATTGCCTCTGCTTTACTCTAGAACACATGTAAGCCGTGCCCTATATATTATTTCATATGCTAAGGGGGCATACTAGCGTATTTTACAAACAGCTTTCCTAATACGACACTATCACACCAATATCTACTTACAATTGAAGAACTAAAGACACTATGAATGACTATTGTATCAAATGTAACGACATACCAAAAAACAATGATTGGCTACTGTATTCAAGTATAGCGACATACCCAACGCATTTAGTGACTTCCCTCACGCTACACCCACCTGTTGTTTCCACCCTGTCACTATGCAAATAATACTTTGATAAATTTTGCTGTACCTAATAATCTGTGTGCTTCTGATCACTTTCATTTTTAGAAGTGAAATTCATGTTTCCAGGTCATGGGCATTGGTTTTGTTTTGTTTTTGAGACAGGGCATCTCTGTATAGGTCTGGCTTTTCTGGCATTTAGTAGTAGGCCAAACCAGCCTCACACTCACTGAGATCCTCCTGTCTCTGCCTCCCTAGTGCTGGGAATAAAGGCAGATGCCCAACGCCCTCCTTAGGTTTTAAGTATTTCAAATTTTGTGAACACATATTAGCTGAAATTTGACCTCAAAGGGTTATACGAATGTGAGGATTGCGTTTGGTTTTTATTTACCTCTTCCTCACAGCGCCCAGACTAGTTTCTTCGACACTAGAGTCACTCAGTGAAGCACGTGTTTAATCCAATAATGCGGATCACCAAACATCAAGCACAAAGGAAGCTCTGAGAGAGAGCAGCATGACACAGGAGTCTCTTGGGGTGCCCAGTGGTGATTCTGTTCCCGCTTAGCATGGCTATTCAGAGGCATTACCAAGTGATATTTTTCCTAGTGGGTTCTAGCTTCTCCTGTGTATTAAAAACGCCTGACAATAGCTGGGAATTTTAGTTGTAGCTTAAACGCAAAGTGCCCCTTTCTAGCAGGGCAAACCTGTACATCAAACAACTTCGCTGGACCGTAGTTTTCTGTTGCAGAGTGCGAGGCCGCACGGCATTGACCTGAGACGTTCTGAGGCTTCTATGAGACCATTCCTCTGAAAACACACTACACTGTGATGTTAAGTACATAATAATTGTTCAGTAAATCTTTTTATTACTATTTTACATTGTCTAGGAATTCTGAAGATATTTTCCTTTAAAATAGGGTATGTGATGAAAGTTGACAATTTTATGCAAACACACACACACACACACACACACACACACACACACACACTGTGGTTAAGAAGTAAAAATAAGGAAAAAAAAAGCCTATGAAATTTTTGAAAGATTTTGTAACTGTTTAAATTTCTTGTTAGCCAGGCATCCTGGCACTGGTCTAACCTCAGCACTAAGGAAGCAGAGGCAGAAGATGTCTGTGAGTTCAAGGCTAGTCTAGACTACACAGTAAGTTCCAGGACAGCCAATGCTACACAGTGCAAAACAAAACAAACAAAAAATTCTAGTTAGTTATGGGTTTGCTTTGTGTGGGGGGAAGGGGAGAGGTTGGTTTTTTGTTTGTTTGTTTGGTCATTTGTGTCTCAGTTTTCTTTCTTTCCAGTGATTGGCAACAAAGTTACAAGAAAGGTGTTCATCTTCCTTTTGAACAAAAAAGAGCTCTTAGCTTGATTCCTTGCTCCACAGTGCCTGTTTTCAGGGACAGATAAAACAGGTACATTAGTCAGGGGTCTCTAGAGAAACAAAACTTAGAATTAATTACATAAAGGGATTGATTAAAAATGACTTAAAGGTTGCCAACTAATCCAACAATGGCTTCTCCTAACTGAAGGTCCGAGAACCCAGTAGCTGCTTAGTTCACGAGGCTGGATGTCTCAGCTTCACTTCAGTATACGCTGCAATTCTGGAGAAGTAGGTTCAAATACCAGTGAAGGCTAGAGCAAGCGGGCAAAGAGCAAAAGCTTCCTTCTTCCATGTTTACATAAGCTTCCAGCAGAAGGCGTGGTCCAGATCAGAGGCGGGTCTTGCCATTACTTAAAGATCTGGATTAAAGGCGTACCTTCTCACGTCTAACATTCAGATTAGAACAGGATCTTTCAACCTCGCTGGATTGCAGCTGCTCCCACCGCTGCCGCCACTGTGCCAACCCCATGGGTCTCAGTGAGGTGGGTGACTCTCCAAGATGGGAGACAAGCCAATTTGGGAGCAGATTGGATCCAGCTTTATTCAGCATTACTATCAGTTATTTGATAACAACAGAACCCAGCTACTCGCAATTTACATTGATTCATCATGCCTTATGTGGGAAGGACAGCAGTTCCAGAAGAAAGCTGCCATTGTGGAGAAGCTATCTAGCCTTCCGTTCCATAAAACTCAGCGTAGCGTCACGGTGCAGGTCCATCAGCCTACACCAGATAGCTGCATCTTCAGCATGGTTGTAGGGCACTTCAAGTCCAATGAAGATCCCATTACGGGATTCCACCAGATGTTTCTACTAAAGAACATTAATGATGCTTGGGTTTACACCAATGGCATCTTCAGGCTTGGCCCGTACAACTTTGGCTGACTTCCTCCTGGACAGACACTCACGCTGTTTCCTCCTCCCTCCTCTTCCCAATCCTATCTCATGGCTCCAGATGCTCCAAATAACTACTCAAAAGAGCAGGGCCAAGGTGGGAGTGGGTGCAGGGTGCAGTGCGCTTCTGTCACCACAGGGTTGTGCACGATGTCTGGATGCTAGTCTAGTTGCATCTGACAGGAAAAGTTTCTGTTGTGCCAGCGGGTGCCTTGGAAAGACTTGAGTAATGCAAAAGATTGTCGGGTTTTGGTTTTGTTTTATTCTGTTTTGGGTTTTTTTTTTTTTAATCTACTGACAAGTTGCTCTAGTAACCCAAAAAAGTGAAGAAGAAAGCAGCAGCCTCACCAACCACCCAGATACTGATTTGTTCAGATGTTTCAATGCCTCATGATACAAAAAAAGCCACAAAATGTTTCTTAACAGTTTAAATTGTTTTAATTAGTTAAGTATTTAATTAGTTAAGTACATGGCTGGGCGTCAACCATTCTGGCACATTATCACTCATGTCACCCCCTCCCTCCATCTCTACCTCACCTTAACAGTATCTGCTGCAGGGAGCAAATTCACTCAAGTGGCAGTCCCAACTAAGCTCTCAAACCTGTTGGGTAGAGTTCTCTCCAGCCCACTCGGTCTTTGGAAAGCAGGTCTGACCTGAAGCTTCTCTTGTTCTGAAGGCTCTTCAGTCAGCTCTATCTGACACCTCCTGTGGCCTCTGCTCTGTAGATTTGGGTCTAATAACAGGGTAGATACTCTGTAGCAGCTAGAAAGGCTTTGACAAATATGGCTTCCCATGTTTGTACCCTCTGGGTTGAAGTCCCCGATGCGGGGGGCCTGCTCTATATCCAAAAAGCATCAGGGTGACAGTCAGATACCCACAGATGCCCACATTCCCCAAGCAAAGCAAGTAACGCCGTATTGCCTGCTTGGTATTTCAGAGCCAGGCCCCATTGGGTAGAATATAAATTCCACACTATGGAAGGAATCAGCATGAAGAAGTCTTACTCTAGCTCTCCCCTCAAGACTTGTGCAGGGCATTAACACACCATCTCCTCACTTTCCACACACCTCATACTCTCTTCAAATCCCAAGAAGTCTTAACTATTATGGCAGTTTCTGCCCTGTTTCTTAGTCCAGGCACAGGTCTTGGCCAGTATAAATATAGCTTTTCATCCTTGAGACCTCCGGATAGTATAAGGCTGCTATCAAAATAGCAACCGCAAGCTAGAACCAAGCCCAGGATTTGGGGCTTAGAATTGGTTGGACACACCTGAAAGCTCCCCCCTCCCTGCCCCCGTCCCCGCTATCCTGCACTGTGAGGGGAGAGTAAAGATTTCTGAATATTCCACAGGTTACCTGGTTACACCAGCATAGTCCTGGACAGCACCCAGGAGGTTCCAGTGGGATTGATCTCTAAGCTGCTGTGTATTGGGCGAAGCAGGGTAGGGGAGAGGTAGATGCCAGCTGCCTCTTAATCCACCCAGAATAAAATCTGCAATACAGCTTCTTCCACGTACCCATGTACCTGTGCCTGAAATGTCTGCAAGAAAAGAGGTATTTGGAGAAAAAAGTGGATCTTTCCACTTCAAACGAAGTAAAAGTCCCTCGCAGGTGTGCCCTATTTGGGGGTGGGAGGTGGTTAGCTAATTCCGAATGTAGACAAGTTGACAATCAAAAGTAGCGACCACAACAGAAAATCCTGAGAGGCCTGGCTGTCTTCAAGCCTTTGCCGTCCTGTCCTGATGTGGACAGGAGAAGCAGAGGAAGCAAGTTCCCAGAAAGAGCTTTGACTCTTGATGAGCTCCCTGCATGGTGTGTCTGACTCCAGGGATGCTAATTACTGTGTGACAACCAAGCAGGTTCTGTGGTCAGGAACAGGAAAGGCTGCATAAGGATTGACACAATCGGTTGGCAGTGCTTTGTGGTGAGGGGCATGTCTGTGTCGAGAGTGGGGATCGAATCAAGCCTTGGTTTTCCCGGTTGCTTAATTCTACAGCAGCTATTGTATAGACTATTGTGTGGCAGGTTCTTTCGTGGGCCCAGAAGAATCAGCAGGGGACAAAAGGCAAACATTGTACCATTAGTAGAGATGTAGTCTAGTGAGAGGATGCTCAGAGAGGTGGACTTTAGGCATGGCGAGTGTGGTGGGTGGTAGAGAAACATGCCATAGTGAATGGACTTTGGAAGACTGTGTGGTCTCCAAAAGTGATGTGGAGTTAAACCTTAGAGGAGGCAAAGGGGTATGCTACCCAAATCTAAAGAAGGAATGTTCTAGATAGAGGCATGAAGCCCACAAGATAGAAGTCGTGTCTGCTTTCAGGAAATAAAGGGAGGAGAGGTGGCTGGAGCAGGTTCAGTGAGAGACTGGGACAAGTGACGGCTGAGAGAGTAAGTAGTGAGGCCTGATTGGTTAGTGGAGAACCAGGAAGCAAGATGATTGCGTTATCTTGGTCTTGGATCAAGTAATGTTCTACAATAATGTGTATTCTGTAAGAGGGCTTTCCTTGGCCTAACCCTGTACCATCCAAATGGAATATGTCACCCAGTCACTCTGTCTTGTTCCTTATCTTTGTAACAGGTTAGAGAGGCAACTCTAGGGGAAACAGGAATCAAAGGCAATGCCTGGACTGGCTCTGCCTGGGTGTTTGCATTGGGTGACTAGGAGCCGTGTAGTGAGGTTCTGGATCCTGCTACCTTGTCAGGAGTGTAGAGGGGCTCCTGCATTCTCCAGGGACTGTGACTCTCTCCCTACAGGCACCAACACACAAAGAAATTGTTACAGTACAGAACTCTAATTGCTAAATAGAGACCAAACTTGTGGTAGCCTTTCTCCTAGAAGGGGCCCACCTAATGACTGACAAAATATTCTCAGTAATGAAGAGAAGGTGGGTGATATCAAAGGTTAATGATGACCTAGGACCTCTATGAGTAATGACTTCAAATGAGCACGACTTCAAAAATTCTCTAGGCTTGAGGAAAAAAGCAAATGTAAGCTCCAGCACTTACTTACTGGGCCAAGGTTGACGTGTTTATAAAAAGATAAAAGAGAGGAAGGGATATGTTCTATGGAGGTGTAGTCAGGCTTGGGGGAAGGAGGTGCTGAGGTGTTCCTTCCCCCTGAGGGACCAGCCACAAGACAGAATAGTATAGAATCGAGTTTATTCAGGACTTGGGGAGGGGAGATAAGAGGGTAGTAGAGACAGAGAGAGAGAGAGAGAGAAAGAGGGGGGGGAGAGGTAAAGGAGTAGAGGCAGGCCATGAGCATGTTGGGGGGAAAAGGGAATGGGGAGAGGGTGAAGGGAAACAGAGAAAGAGCAAGAGAGGAGCAAGAGAGGGCAGGAGGGGTCAAGCAGCCCCTTTTATAGTGGGTCAGGCCTACCTGGCTGTTGCCAGGTAACTGTGGGACTGAGCTTAGACAGAATGCTAAAAAAATTTACTTGATATGGCCAGTGAGAAATGAATCTTTGACCTGGCTCGGAGGGATCATAGCAAGACCAAGGCTGTGACAAGTTTGTTGCAAACAACCAGACTTTTTATACCTTTATCAGAAACAGACTATAATGGTAATTGCCAAGATCAATACAATGGTAATTGCCAGGCAAGCTATACACAGTACACAAAATTAATGTCCAGTTGTCCAGCCAAGCCTCTATATGCTGCATTGACTTCTAGGGAACACAGAGAATCTCAAGGTGGCCTGAGTGCTTCACTGACTGAGAGAGTGCCTTGGCTTCTCAGGAACTGAAAGAACAGTGTCTCAGGAGCCATGGACTGTAACCTGAAAAAAACCTACGACACATGCCTCTCAGGGCAGCTAGACCAGTCCATGATTCACCACAAGCAAAAACATGTATTTTTAGCTTAAAATGTGTCAGAATAGAGTCCCAGAATGGAGTTGTGTGAGAATTCTCAGTGCTTGTGAAAAAAACTCCAAGCAAACAAGACAAGAGTCTTATGACCTCAGTCTCCTCAAAACACAAAAACTGTTCTTGGAATGTGTTCATGTCCCTCCCAGATGTAGCAGACAGCAATGGGTTTACCTCAGCTGTTGTTATCCATATGCCTCTATGGAAAAACACTTTCTTTGTTTTTGCCATATGTGACTTGCCCTTGTGCTTGAACACCTTACTCATATGAGTCTTCCCAACCTTCAGAGTATAAATTGTCTGATGCTCTGAATAAACTTCGCTATTTCATGAGGCTATAGCCTGCCTTGTTTTTAGGCCTCGCTCTCCCACTTTCACATAACAACCAGAGCAGCAACAAAGATGGTGATGGCGTAGGGCTGAAAATACTTTGCTTTTATGAACCATCTACAGCTTTGTCATTCTTGGCTTTTATCTCTGACTTGTGATTTAAGGATGTATAAATATATCTATGTATATCTTTCTACATCTCTTTATGAAAACCCAAAAGTTCTCTTATTTACATTTCAAGAATGCTGAAGCGTTAAAATAGACATTTGGAATCTATAATACATATTTGTTTTCAATTCATGTGAATAAGTATGAAGAATAATTCTAAGTAATTAAAGAAAGTATCTAAGAACTGTGGCAAGAATTGGAAGTTCAATGAATGACAATGTTCCATTTGAAATAGAGGCAGTTTGAGAAGTTATTCTTTCAGAATGTTCCTGCATGTATTTCTTTGTTGATAGATTGTTGACTGTAACCAAGAAAGCCAGTGTTGAGTTTCTCCTGAGTAAATGGACTCCAGAGCAGGCAGGCTCACTCATAGTTATGCCTGTTGGTGTAACCATGTCCTCCCACTAACACCTGAAGAGAGTCCAGGCTAAAGTCACATGGATACTTGTCCAGTAGCCTTATTCATTGAATGTCAAAAATTCTCCCCTAGAACACAATCTCCTCAGTCTTCTCTGGTTGCTCAAAGTGCAAAGCTAGGAATCACGCTTTGAGCCATCACTACCACACGCAGCCAATAAATCCATCAAAACCAATGGTTCCGTCTCTGTAAGGTCCTCATCCTTCCTTCTCACGACAGTGATCCTGGTCCAGACTTTATGGCAGTTGGCCTCCTTCTCCTGATTAACTCTCATCTGGCCTCCAGGCTCCCACATTTGCCCAGCAAAGGCAATCAGAGTGGTTTCCAGATCTATGTATGGTCATTCCATTCCTCTATGAAATTATCCCCATTTTTTTTTTTATCACAATGAAGTGAAGCCAAGTTTCTTGTGTTGGTCTGTGAGCCTGTCACTTGACCGGGGTCTTGCTTAGCCTTCTGATTTCATCTCTACTTCTTCCCTGCCAGCAGACACTCCAGCTACTACACTTCAGCCACCGGGCTCTTTGTCTCTCCAACCTATTTGGCTTATTCTGTTATTTGCATTTAGAGGCAGCCTCCTCTGCCTCACCTCTTAAGGCTAGATCCTAGACAGTCATTCATATCTCAACTTAAACAACCCCTGCTCCCACAAACCCTTGCAGTCTCAGATCTAGGGCAGCCCTGTCCTATTAAACTCTTAGGAGAACATCACTCTTGTTTGTCTGTTTGGAGATGGAGACCTCTCTATGTTGACCAAGCTCATA
>NW_021604599.1:260567-306330 GCF_004785775.1 Grammomys surdaster | reverse complement strand
CTCTCTCTCTCTCTCTCTCTCTCTCTCTCTCTCTCTCTCTCTCTCTCCTTCTCTTTAGAGTTGACAGCTCTGTACAATAAAGAGGTAGTTCTTGTTTATGCTAAAAACTCAAGACACTGCTACTGAAATATTTTTAGAACTTTTAAAAACCAGCACTCAACACTTACTCCATTTTAAGCGTACAACTGTAAAATCAACAGCCATAGTTAGCTAGCAACCCAGCAAGAGACATGTAAGTTTGGACTTTGATTTACTTTTTAATTGAGGGATGATCTAGATCCAGAGCTTGCTGCTCCTGAGACCCAGTCCTGGCAGCCTCATGCCCAGCTCTGTAACACCCAGTCCTGCCAGCCTCATCCCCAGCTCTGTAACAGGTTCGCTGCAGCTGTCTCCCTTTCCTGTCTGACCCCACCCCAACACATCACAAAGGTCTTCCTCAACTCTTCTTCCCCAAGCTTATCCCATTATTTTAGCTTCTAACACCAGCACATGTTTGCTGGAAACACCAGCCGAGCAGGACAGGGAAAGACCCTCAACACCAGCAGGCACCCCCTGCTAATCCAAGTTCCCTGTGAACACAGCAGCTGAGCAGGACAGGGAAACCGGCAACATGCAGCCATCACACATTCTGAATTCAGAGAGAGAACAATAACCAAGGAATAAAACACCCACCCAGCAATGACAAATCCAGAAAACAGCACCTAGACCTATAACTACCCCAAAACCAGATGCCTAGATGTCAGTGTAAAAATGTAATTAATAACTGCCAGCCCAATATGTCTCCATTAAAACCCAACTATTCTACCACAGCAGGCCCTGAATATTTCAATGTAGCTGAAGCACAAGAAAAAGAACTTAAAACTATTTGTATGAACATGACAGAGGTCCTTAAACAAGAAATTAATAAATCCCTTAAAGAAATCCAGGAATGGGATGTGGCAGAACATACCCAGACAACCATGTACATATCTGTGTGGTTCAGGTCAGAAGACACTCACAGGCCCAGATGCCATTAAGATGAACAGGTAAGTTTGGGAGAGATGGGAAAGAAAGAGAAGCATTGGAGAGTCTAGTGGTGAGGAACAGCCTGGTGTGAGCAGCCTGCACTGCCACCTGAGGCCATGGTGATGTCCCAACCCATGCTGCCACCAAGGGCCTGCCTGGTGCCATGGCCGTGCAGCAGCAAGGGTCTGTGTCAATGTCTATGGCCCACGTTACCAGCAAAGGCCATATGACATTTCTGGTCTGCCACCTGGGACCATGTTGATATCCAAGAGCATGAAAGGGTCAGTCCTGCAGATCCAAAGCTGGAGGACCTCCATGACACAGGGCAGCAACAGTATATCCAAAGAGGAGTCCCTCTGAGGATCTAGTATTGACACCATAGCAGAAGTCAGAGGCCTCAGACCAAATGACTCATTGCAATGAACATTTGCAAGTAAAGCTATTAGGGAAATAAAGGGACACACTGTGACACACTGCAACTTCCATAACAAGATGGTGTTTGCTTGTTTGTTGTTGTTGTCATTTATTGTTATTGTTATATTTTGCTTTTTCTTTTAGGGGGTGTTGCGAGGGTGGATGGTGGGTATGGAGGGATGGGGGAATGAGCGAGACTAGGGAGCATGGTGTGAAACCTACAAAAAATCATTAACAAGTTGAAGAAGACAGAGGAGGAAGAGGAGGAAGAGGAAGAAGAAGAAGAAGAGGAAGAGAAAGAAGGAGGAGGAGGAGGAGAGGAGGAGGAAGGAGGAAGGTAGAGGAGGAGGAGGAGAAAGGAGGAGGAGGAGGAAGAGGAGAAGGAGGAGGAAGAAGAGGAAGAGGAGGAGAAGGAGGAGGAGGAGGAGGGAGAAGAAGAGGAGGAAGAGGAAGAGGAGGAGGAGGAGGAGGAGGGAGAGGAGGAGGAGGAGGGAGAGGAGGAATAGGAGGAGGAGAAGGAGGAGGAGGAGGGAGAGGAGGAGGAAGGAGAGGAGGAGGAGGAAGAGGAAGAAGAGGAGGAAGAGGAGGAGGAAGAGGAAGAGGAGGAAGAGGAGGAGGAGGAGGAGGAGAAGTAATAATAATAATCATCTAGGAAAACACAAACAGTATGAGCAAATCCCTTTAACAAATCCAAGAAAACCCAAACAAACCATGGAAGGAAATGAATAAACTGTTCAAGCTCTGAAAGTGAAAATAGAATCAATAAAGAAAAAAACAAAGTGATGGAGACCTGGGAATGAGAAAATTAGGAATTAGAACAGGAACTCCACAAGCAAGCTTCACTAACACAGAACTTTCAGGAAATCTGGGGCATTAGGATAAAATGAATGTAAGGAGTATAGGAATAGAAGAGGAGGAAGATTCCCAGTCCAAAGGGCCAGAAAATATCTTCAACAAAATTACAGAAGAAAAAAACTTCTTGACCCAAACAAAGAAATGCTCATAAAGATACGAAAAGCATACAGAACACAGACTGGGCCAGAAAAGAAAGTCCCATCACTACACAACAATCAAACCACTAAACATACAGAACAAAGGATATTAAAAGCCTCAATGGGGAAAAAAAAACAAGTAACAATAAGGCAGACCAATCAGAATTGTACCCGACTACTCAACGGAGACTCTACAAGCTAGAAGGGCCTGGACAGATATACTCTAAGAGACCACAGATACCAGCCTAAGCCACTACACACAGCAAAATTTTCAATTACCAAAGATGAAGAAAATAAGATATTCCATGCTATAGACAAATATAAAGAATTTTTGTCTATCAATTCAGCCCTACAGAAGGTGCTAGAAGGAAAACTCCAACCTAAAGAGGTTAACTACACCCATGAAAACACAGGAAATACATAATCTCTGACCAGAAAACTCATAAGACAGGAAATACACACACACATACACACACACACACACACACACACACACACACACACACACACACTAATAGAATGGATATAAATACAGGGTCCATCCTTCTGCCACATCCAAGAAACATACCTCATCATTACCTAAGGGTAAAGAATTGGCAAAAGATACTCCAAACAAATGGACCTAAGAAGCAAGCTGATATAGCCATTTTAATATCTAACAAAATAGACTTCAAACCTAAACTAATCAAAAGAGATAGGGAGGACACTACATACTCATCAGAGGAAAAATCCGCCAAGGTAACATTTAGATTCTTAACATCTATACCCCAAATACAATATTACCCAAGTTTCTAAAAGAAACTACTTAAATCACATATTAACCCTCACACATTGATAGTACCCAATACCCAACTCTCACCAATAGATAGACTGAAAAACTAAACAGAAAAAAAAAAACCTAAAAAACTAAATAAACATCCGTCATCAAAACTAAACAGAGAAATACTGGACCTACCAGATGTTATAAATAGATCTAATAGATTTTTAGTAGTGAGAAATATTTAAAAAGCACCATCCCACGCACCTGCGGGCTACTCTCTGGCCCCAACAGCCTCACCACCTCCCTGGCTAGCCCCATGCAGTGACTGCCTATCTCACGGTTCTATTGCTGAGGATTTGGCTCACATTTCCAGCTCCAGTAAAATCAAAACTTAAGAGGCTTGTGATTTATCAGTCAGATTTATATTAGTAAATTCTCAACCCACAAAACACCCACAAAATAAACTCAAAACTCAATTGATATAAACACAAGCTACACCCCTAGATGGTGCAAACCCACCCTACTGTTATTTAAACATGTATCTAAGAAATCCCCAATACTTATGGCTCCCAGAGCTGTGTGGTTCTAGCTCCTCTTCCTCTCCTATAGGTTCCATCTTGTCTCTTCCTCTCTTCCCTTCTTCTCTCCCTCTTTGTACTTCTCTCTAAAATTCTCCCCCTGCCTTCCTTTTCCACTGCCACATGTGCCTGCCCTCACCTGCATATAGACAGCAATCCACAATTTTTAACCAACATTTCACTGAAACACAAAATAATATACCTTCTCTTATCTCATGGAACATTTTCCAAAATTGACTCATTCTCTGGCTTGTTCTGTCTTCACCTGTGTGGAGTTTGTTCTCTCTCTGCAACCTGCTGTTGGAAAACTGTCCCAGTAAAATCTGCCCCCTCTTTTTTCTGTCTGATCTTTCTTAATAGCCTCTCTTTCTTCTCTCTTCTCATGAGAGTTAATTATATCCTAGTCTATCAAATCTTTCTCTGACTCATCACATTGTCTGGCACTCAATTAGACATCACTTTCAAACATTGGTGTTTCCTTCTACAAACTAACTTTATCTTCATTGTTTGGGATTAAAGGTGTATACGAAGGGTAAGTCTGTATTCTAGTCACAGGGATAAAAGTGTAGAAACAGGTTTTTTTTTTTTCATTAAACAACACAATCTGGGATTCACAATGTGATCAAATAACAGAAGGAACATTGCCCAACTTATTTTATAAGGCCATGGCTGCTCTGATACCCAAACTACATAAAGACTCAACAAAGAAAGAATTACAGACCAATTTTCCTTATGAACATAGATGCAAAAATACTCAAAGTATTGTAATTTGCAGATGATATGATAGTATACATAAGTACTTGCATAAAATACATAAGTATACATAACATACTTGCAAAACAAATCCAAAAACACATCTAAAAGATCATCCACCATGATCAAGTAAGCTTCATTGCAGAAATGCAGAAATGGTTCAATATACGAAAATCAATAAATATAATCTGCCATAAAAACAAACAGAATAGAAACAAACACATTGATCATCTCATTAGATGCATAAAGTGCTTTTGATGAAATCCAATACCCATTTGTGATAAAAGTCCTGGAGAGATTAGGGATACAATGGACATCCCTAACCATAATAAATGCCAATTTACAGTAAGCCTATAGCCAACATCAAATTAAATGGAGAGAAATTCAAAGTAATTGCACTAAAATCAGGAACAAGGCAAGGTTTCCACTCTCTCCATGCCTGTTCAATACAATACTTGAAGTCTTACTTAGAGCATTGTGACAACTGAAAGAGATCAAGGTATTCAAATTTGAAAGGAAGAACTCAAAGTACTGTTATTTGCAGATGATATGATAGTACATATAATTGACCCAAAAATTCCACTAGAGAACTCCAAGAGCTAATAAGGACTTTCAGCAAACATGAATGGCTGCAAGATTGATACAAAAAGAAAAAAATCAGTAGCTCTCTCATATACAAATAGGATGAGTAAGAAGTCAGGGAAACAATATCTTTTACGATAACCTCAAATAATATAAAATACCTTGGGTAACTTTAACCAAGCCAATGAAAGACTTGTATGATTAAAAACTTCAAGCCTTTGAAGAAATAAATTGAAGACAATATCAGAAGATGGAAAGATCTCCCCTGCTTGTGGATTGGCAAGATTAGCATAGTAAAAATGGCCATCTTACCAAAGGCAATCTACAAATTCAATACAATCCCCATCAAAATTCCAGCATAACTCTCCACATACCTTAAAAGGACAATTCTCAGATTCATGTGGGGAAAAAAAAAATCCAGGATAGCTAAAAACAATCCCGAACACTGAAAGAATTGCTGGTATTTCACCATCCATGATTTCAAGTTGTATAGAGCTATCGTAACAAAGGCTGCATAGTATTGGCATAAAAACAGACACACTGATCAATGGAGTTGAATTGAAGACCCAGGGATAAATCCATACACATATGGACACCTGATTTTTTATATAAAAGCCAAAAATACACACTGGGAAGAAAAGCCTTTTCCTCAAATGATGCTGCTCTAACTGGATGTCTACATGTAGAAGATGCAAATAGATCCCTACTTATCACCCTGCACAAAACGCAAGTCTGTGGATCAAAGACCTCAACATAGAACCAGATTCACTGAACCTGGCAGAAGAGAAAGTGAGGGATAGCCTTGACCACATTGTCACAGAAGATTGTAGGGAGCAACCTTGCCTATACTCTGAAGGCCTAAAGTCAGCCATAGGCCTAAGTCAGGCATACACACCTACTAACACAAAGTCTTGGTCTCTGTGGGAAAACACTGACCCTAGAACTGATAGCTATAGATCTTGTAAACAGGCAGCCTTAGTGGAAAACTACCAGCTTGGATAAGAACAAATAGTCATAGACCTTGTGGATAGGTAGCCTTGGTGGAAAGTGCCAACTTGGATAAGAACAAATGAATCATAGAGTCATAGTGACCTGTTCCCTGCTTCTTCACCCAGCCAACACTCTGTTCTGGAAAATATCTGTACTCCCCCTGAGAACACCTACACTCCTGCATCATCCCCTTCCCCACATCCTGCCTCTATGTGTATATAAACCCTGTGTGAAAAAATTAAAATGGCGGTTTGATCAGACTATAGACAAGCCGTAGACAACGTGGTTCTTTGTGTTCGCCTGTTTTCCTCCATTCTCTCTTTCAGGTGGTCCCCCAGACCCTGTTCACTGCCCTGCTGGATGGGACAGAAGATGACTTTCTGAACAGAACACCAGTAGCTCAGGTACTAAATCAACAAATAATAAATGGGACTCCAATACACTGAAAAGCTCCTGTAAGACAAAGAACTGTCATTTGGACATAGTGGTGGCCTACAGAATGAGAAATGACTTTTTACAAACTCTACATCTGATAAAAGACTAATATCCAAAGTATTTACAGAATCTGAGAAATTAGATATCAAAAACAAACAAACAAACAATCCCATTAAAAATGCAATAGGAATCTAAACAAAGAATTCTCAATAGAGGAAACTCAGACAGCTGAGAAACACTTAAATATTCAACGACATCAGCCTTCAGGGAAACAAACCAAAGCCTCCTTGAGTTTCCATCTTACATTTGCTTAAAAGGAAGATCAATAACACAAAGGACAGATCATGCTGGCGAGGGTGTGGAGGCAGGGGAATACTCCCAAATTGTTGGTGGGAGTGCAAACTTATGTAGTCACTTTGGAAATTGATATGGTGGCTTTTCAGGAAAACAGAAATCAATCTAACTCAAGACCTAGCTATTCCACTCCTGGACATAGACCCAAAGGACGCTCCATCCCACCACAAGGACACTTGCTCAGCTGTGTTCATAGCAGCTTTATTTGTAATTGTCAGAAACTGGAAACGACCCAGATGTCCCTCAACAGAAAAATCGATAATGAAAATTTGATACATTTACACAATGGAGTATTTCTCAGCTGCTAAAAAAAAAAAAAATGACATCATGAAATTTTCAGGAAAATGGTGGAACTAGAAAACAACATCCTCCTGAGCAAGGTAACCAAGACCCAGAAAGAGAAATATCCACTTATAAGTGAATATTCGCTGTTAGATAAATGAAACCAAGCTACAGTCTGCAGACCCAGAGAGGTTAGGTAAGGAAGGACCAAGGGGGCTGGGGACGCACATGGATCTCCCTGGAATCTCCCTAGTAAATAGATTTTATAGGTGGGATGGAGGTGGGTGGAGATGGAAGCAGGAAGATCAGGTGGGGAGGGGGAGGAGAGAAAGAGTAGAAGGAGAGAACAGGGCAAAGACAGGTGGGATTAAGAGCCCTCTGAGGGGTGATGTGGAAACCTAGTACAGTAGAAACTTTCTAAAATATATGGAGGTGACTCTAATGTTGTCTTCTAATAATGGGGAGACAAAGTCTCAACTGGCCATCTCTTGTCATCAGACAATGCTTCCTGGAGCCAGACTAGGTTGCATTTAATTGAGTTGTTGTCCAAGGAGATCCCATGGAAATCCTGAAACAACCCAGAATGCTAAGACAAAGAAAGGCTTGTTGTTCTCCACAAACTGACAGCAGAGCCCCGTTGCTGAGGGGAATACCCATGCAACACTACAGCAAAATGGGATGGGGTGAGAAGGGTAGAGGGACACAAGATGGATCACACCAACTGGGAGAGTGACTTCTTTGGTGCCCCTGAGGCCCTCTGACACCTGACACATGGCTCCAAGATTTACTTACTAAGGAAGATCGGACAGACCATAAGTGTTCAATGATATCTAGACTCGTGGATGGAGAGGGTCAGCATCAGGAGCAGACTTCCTCAGGGTACATCCCCTTCTCCTAACACTGTTAAGAGGCAGGTTCTCTTACCTCAGTCTTTCATGACATAGTAGCACATACCCCACTGCCCACAGCAGCTTCGCTCTGCTACAAGCCTCTCCCTACGAGTGTTTTCAGAGTGGTTGAATCCAGAGGTGGGAGGAGGCGATGGCAGGAGCTGAGGGACAGGAGTTGGATAGAGGAGGAGGTGTGTGGGCTTGAGATTCCTCCTAGGCGTCTTGGAGATTGCTATTGCTCAGGAGCACCTGTTGTCCAGGCTTGAAGGCTGGCATCTGAAGGTAGAGGCAGTTGGCTAAGTCGAAAGCGCTACCAAGGTAGCAATTTCCACAGGCTCACAGCCCCATGCTCTGCGCTTTTGGCTTCTCTCTTTCTAGTTCTTCTGCAAGACCACAGGTGCAGTTCTTACAGGCTTTCCTTTTTTTTCTTTCTTTTTTTTTCTTTTCCCTTTCTCCACCTGAAGGAGGCTTCTTCAATCTTCTGAATCCAGCAGCTCATCTGAGTCAATGGGAATCCATGCTGCCATCATCCAAGTCATTGGCTGAGAGGGTTCATCCATGCTGTTATCTTCCATGTCATTGGCTAAGAGGGTTCATGCTGTCATCTTCCATGTCATTGGCTGAGAGGGTTCCGAGCCTGGCAGCAGCAGGATCCACCACAGGCTTCACTGAAGAAGCCTTCACATTGATGAAAAGCTTATGCTAGCGAGAAGAGCCCACTTCAAAGTTTGGTTTCTTGCCAGTGACATGAACTGAGAGCAGGCTGTCACTGTGGTAGCCCAGGTATCCCTGGACAAACTGCACCTCCTCAGGGCTGAAGGACTCTGCTGCAACTCGTTGACTTCCACAAGGCCAGAAAGAGGCACGAACACAACTTTGGAGGCCGTCTTTACTTTCTAACTGTTAACTACAGCTGTCTCCACTGGCTCCTTCAGAAGACATCCTCCTGGCGGAAGGTATCGGGCCATCACAACCAGAACCCCAGCACTATGTAGAGAGGTCCTCCCTGGGACAATACCTGACACAATAAACTACAAACCTGGAGTCTTTTTGTTTGTTTGCTTTGGTTTACACACAGGCGCGCGGGCGCGCACACACACACACACACACACACACACCACACCACATACCACACACCACACCCTCAAGACAGTGTTTCTTTGTTGTGCGCTTCCCGGCCTTAAGCAGACCTGAGAGACCTTGTTTAGCACAACAGACCAATAGGACCTAGGTGGAACTAGCCACCTTGGCTGCAGGTTAATAGACACCTAGGTGGAATCACCCACCTTGGCTGCATGTACATGCTGCTACAGGAACTTGAAAGAAGAACTGCCCCTGGGCTTGCCTTGAGACATCACCGGCAGTGACCTGTGACCAAGAACGAATTATCCCACCCAACTCTCCCGGCTGAAACTAGGAAGGGTCCGGGCGGGGTCTTTCCCTTTAAATTGAAAGCTGAACATTAAACCATCGAGCCTTGGTCGGAGAACTTTGTTTTGGCTTCATCTCTTCTCAACCTCCGTCCTCCTTTCATTCCCAGCCCTGTTTTCAGGTGAACCCGTTCGACTCATGGCCGAGGGCCGCTGCACTTTGTGTAACCCTGGCTGTCCTAGAACTCACTCTGTAAACCAGATTTGCCTGAAACACACAGAGATCTGCCTGCCTCTGTCTCCAAGCTCTGGGTTCAAAGGTGTGTGTCACTGCTGTCCAGCTGAAGCTGGGTTCTTTACGGGCAGACGGCAACAGCTGGTTGATGTTTTCCATAAACACTTGGCCCTCACTGGCCAGTTAACCCTTGAAGTCTATCTAGTTTTTAGGGCCTCCTCAGGTGATGTCTTGTCCCAGAAAACTGCCACAAGCTGGCCAGTGAACTCTATTATTGCTGCAGGGCTGCGGGACCAAACGTTGTTTCCTCCTAGCCTAAATACCTGCTCCGCGGAAGCAGGCTTCTCTGGGGCTGAGTATTTTTACTGGATTCTTGAGTGTTTGAATAAGTGGGTCTTCTGACTCTTGTGCCTGCTCTTTGGACTCTTTTCCTCCTACTGGGTTCCCATGGCCAATTTTAATACGATGGTTTCTCTTTATCTAACTATATTTGTCATGTTTGGTTGTTTCTCGTAGAAGCGTTTTCATCTCTAATGAGAGTCAGAAAAGTTTTGGGGAGTGGAGCTGGGAGGAATATAGAGAGGGACTGGAAACTACAATCAGGATATGTGTGAGAAAAAAATCTACTTTCAATAAATGGAAAAAAAGAGGAATCGCCTGGAGATCAGACTGAATAGAGGCCATTTTTACATTTTATAGTAATCACTTTCATGAATATTTTCATAGCCCTTGCAATTTCTTTACCTTTTAAATAACTTAATATTGTGTAAATTATTTGGAAACTACAATTGCATTCCAGCTTGGCAAGGTTAGAGTGAAGCCTTGAAATACAGGTAGAGAAACAAGTGGCGTAGGACAATACTGACCCCTACAGGTCCTTAGCATGCTTTGGGCAAGACAGGCCCCACCCAACCATTGGACTTTCCTGCAGCTTAAATCAGACCTGTCTTCTGTTTTCAAAAAGGCTGGAAACAGTGACAAGGCATTTGGTGTTTGTCCACAGTCATCATCGCTCATGAAGCTGGTAACCTGGAGCTACTCCTGGAGAATGGAAAACAGGACGAGCCATCAGAGCCCAGAAAAACCACCCCGAGTAAGGTGCGCACTGAGAAGACAGCAGTCAAAGGGAGCCCGATTCCAGAGTACCTCACCTCTGTGCCTAGAAAGGTACCTAGAATCCCCATTGGTCACCAGGCTTACCACTAGGGACGCATTCTTAAACTGTGCTTCTGGAAGAGATGTGCAGGCTGGCTGAAGAGTGGTCAGTGGGAAGAAAGGGCCAGAAGAGAAGCCATCTGGGCCACGAGAAGAATTAGACCCCAGACCCAAGGAGTGCCTACAGTCAAGTGTTTTCCCATCTCATTCCAGCTTGATCCATAACTGTCTTCTTAACTTAGGATTCATTTTTCTTCTCTTTTTTTCTCTGTCCCGTTTCCTATGTCCCATTTTGTAAGAGCAAAGCAAGGCTCTCAAAGCAGTCAGGCTATTCTAAGAATCAGCTTGGCAATTCTGGAAACATAACCCGTGAAGGGCCATGACTCGGCCTCTAGAGGATTGGTAGAGACTGCAAAGCACCATCTCTGCGCTCAGTGAACGTGGGGCTGGGAGAGATGGTTTTCATATGGTGATTCAACAGCTGCTGATGATGGCAGGGCAAATGGTACCGGTAGGTCCTGCTTAGATGTTTGAAGAAAGAGCTTCCGGATCAAACGGGACTGATCAAGGGACACATAGACGATGCGAAACTGGTCTATGCCTGATAAGATAGGTGCACACAAACTCAGAGCACTCTGGGTAGGGAAATCATATGGGCCAAGGAGATAGCCTTTTTGAAGGTAAGTTAACTTGATGGTCTTGAATAAAAATAAACAAACGGCATTTGTAACCTTCTCTTCTGAGATGAACTGGAGATGACTCAAAAGCCCATTTCTACGCATCAGCTTGCTGCAGGAAATGGATCAGCCTATTCCCAAAACACCACTGCACTGTATAGATGGGGCTATCACATATAATAAATCCATGGGAAAACTTATGAAATGCATCGTCTGTTCTGCACATCTAAGCACCACATCATGTTCAGATACTAATTCCCCTCCACGCTGTAGGTGCTGCAAGCATGGGCTGAAAACGTATTTAGAAGGTTCATTTCTTTCCAATAAAAGTGTTCATCGTGTCTCTCCATGTTTTACAATATTTGTTTCGGAACATTCTAGATAAAAAATTGGAAGAGACAGACAGGAAGGAGGAAATGATAACAGAACTGAAGAATTGACAAAAGGATCAGTAAAACCAAGACACATCACAAAATGGATATTAAATTATTGTTGGATCAACAACACTTTCAGCTGATTCAACTAAATAAAGCTACAAATATTTTAGTTACTGTGTTTATTTTGCTATATATCTATATAGACAGAAGATACATTATGAAGCACAAAGCCTTCCTAGGTTTAAGACCTGAGCAACTTCATAGATGTTTGAGAAAATAAAATGTAGATTCTTTCATCAAATATTTTTAAATTATTTTTACATATGTTTGTGTGTGTGTGTGTGTGTGTGTGTGTGTGTGTACATGAATGAGCATGCAAGTACCACAGCACACTTGTGAAGATCAGAAGACAATCTGTGGGAGTCAGTTCTCTCCATCATGTGTTCTAGGGATCAAAGTCAGGTAGTCAGGCTTGGCAGTGAGAGCCTTCACCTAACTTAGAGCCACTTCACTGGCTCCAGAAAGCCCCATTTTAGAGCATAAACTGGAGCAGTGCCTTCTTCAGTGACCTTCTCCTGATTTAGAATAAATTCCTCATCAGAATACTTGAGTCTCTACACAGATCGCATTTGTCACTTCTCTGAACCCAGCTTGTCACAAATCCCCTCTGAAATGGAAATCTCTGGCTTCATTGGTGACTCAGTTAGGTCATGTGATGTTTTTCTGGAAGCTGAGATGATGTTTTGCTGAGAACAGGTATGTGGTGTTTTTCTGGAAGCTGCCAGGTGAAAGGGAATGTGATGTTTTGCTGGAGTAGACATTTGAGAGGATATGTGATGTCTGGAAAGAATACAAGTATAACCCAACAGACAGTGAATGATGGACACTTTGGCATTGGTTCACCTTGCTTTATTCTCTGATCTTTACTTGTTGTAACCTAGTAACTTTGTAGAGAGAAGCACCCCAAAGAACTTCTGATGGTATTCTGCTGCTTCTTGTTGCTTTGGCTGACTCTTGCTGATCAGAGGAGGCTCACAGTTTCTTCTGGATCTAGCTGCTACTGCAGACTCATATTTGGTGTTTTGCTAGTGGACTGAACTGCAGACAACGAAGACTGGAATTGCCCCCCAAAGAACTACTTCTACACAGGTCCATGTCCCCCTTGTCCTATTAGCTATTTTCCTCTCCTACCTTTGGTCTGTGGGCTATAAGGGGTGGGGGGGTTGAAGCATTTAAGAACCCTTATTAAAGTAGGTTTTGAAAAATGTAACCCCACACCCCTCACTCAGCCTGGCCCTCGTCTGGATTCTCATCCCATCTCACAATGTCCAACTTGTCAATCCCTTTATCTGGAATGATCTTCTGATGCTGTACCTATCTTCCCTTTTCTGGACTCCTTGTTTCTTCCGTATATTAAGCAAGTTATAATTGTTTAGTTCATTAATTTCTTATCAGAGTTGGGAATGCATTTGTTAATTTGTCTGTTTGTTATAGAGTCTTAGACTAGAAGGTGAGAATGGTCAAGGCAAGGACTTAGTCTATCTTTTGGGTCACTATCTCCTGCTCTCTGACTAGTGTATGCCATACAGAAAAGTCCTTACACAGCCTGGCAGTGGTGGCGCATGCCTTTAATCCCAGCACTTGGGAGGCAGAGGCAGGAGGATTTCTGAGTTTGAGGCCAGCCTGGTCTACAGAATGAGTTCCAGGACAGCCAGAACTACACAGAGAAACCCTGTCTCGAAAAACCAAAAAAAAAAAAGAAAAGAAAAGAAAAGAAAAGAAAAGAAAGAAAGAAAGAAAGAAAGAAAGAAAGAAAAAGAAAAGAAAAGTCCTTACATTGAACATGGACTTGCTAACATATGACCTTTGGTCTACAAAGAGCAGGTTCCTAATGCCTGTATGGTTCATGACCACTTGGTGAATGAATGAATGTACTGAAATTTTTAGTTGATACCACTAGGGGCAGCAGAAAGTTATAGTTATTTGTGTGCTGTTAGAATTTGTTCTTGTTTTTCACTTGATCTCTTTTTATTCTAAATTGTTCTCAGACATACTATCGAAATTCTCTAACTATAAATTTTCTTTTATAAAGACAGTCTTCTTTATTAAAATAGACAATCTGGGTCAGTTAAATGCAAATTTTAAAGGCAATATTTCTTCAAGACAATTTAGTAAAACAGTAAAATTTATTTGCTTTAGGTTTTACTGAACCATAATTTAGACACATAAAATTTGCCCACTTCAATGCATAATTTCATGAGATGTGGTGTTTCCATGGCAACACAAAGGCCTTTCTTGCTCTTCTGTAGTTGGTTCCCTGGAGCCTGCTATCTCAGGCAAATACAGACTCCCTGGGTCTGTTTCTTCTACAGCTCTCCATTTCAGCATTTGGCCTGAGATCTTGGGTGTCTCTTTGCTTTCCCTCTGCATAGTGTTTCTGTGACTGACCCACATTGTCAGTTCCCAGATAATTTTTACCCCTTTTTTACCCTTTTTTGAAAGGTAACTCAGGCTTTCTCAAGCTCCTCTGAAGACAGGGGCTTCTTTGGAGGTGAGTTTGAAAGCACCAGAAGGTGGTACTACATGCTGACTGAAGAGCTAGCCTTGTTGGTGGGAGCAATTGATAGCCACTATATTTGCCCACTAAGGAAGCTTGGGTACCAGTTGGCATAACTTGTCCAGCTTTCTCAGTTACAGCTGCGTTGAACAGACTGCTTGACTTGAAGTTGCCTGAGGGACATATTGATCGAGAATGTGAAATGTTAATATGTTATAAACAGCACCTCGCCTGGGCTTCAGGTACCATGGAGGAACTGCCTCTCCGACATTCTTCTTTCCTTCCCAGTTCCTCTTCAACCATTTGCTCGACTCAGACTCTCTATCACCAGATGGTTAAGCCTTGGAAAGGAAAAGCTTGGATCAAGGATTCCATTTGTTTCTGAAAATTAATTAATTAACAGTTTATATATATATATATATATATATATATATATATATATAACACACATATATATGTAATATATATGTTTTGGGTTGGTTTTCTTTGGGAAAGGTGCATATGCACATATATGGAGGCCAGAGGAAAATCCTAGGGTCTCCACAGACAACACTCAGCTTGTTTTTTGAGACAGAGTCTCTCACTAGCATAGTGCTAACCCGGTTAGGGTAGGTTGGCTAGCCAGTGAGCCCCAGGAATCTGCCTGTCTCCACTTCCCCAGCCCTGGAATTACAAGTCCACTCACCATGTCTGTCTTTCACATGGGCTCGGAGGTTTGAACAGAGGCCTTTCATTTGCACAGCATGTACTTTATTAACCCAGATGGCATAGTTATTTTCCTGTTGTTATGATAAAATATCTGGACAAGATCAACCGTGCTGGTTAGCTTTGTGTTAATTTGACTTGACACAAGCTAGTATTAACCCAGATGGCATATTTTCCTGTTGTTATGATAAAATATCCTGACAAGATCAACTGTTCTGGTTAGCTTTGTGTCAACTTGACACAAGCTAGGGTCATATGAGAAGGGCACTCTCATTTCAGAAAATGCTTTCATATGATATGTCTGTGGGCAAGTCTGTAGAGCATTTCCTTGATTAATGATTGATATTGGAAGGCCCAGCCCACTGAGGACAGTGCTGACCTCTGAGCAGATTGTCCTGGACAAGGATAAGAGAGCAGGCTGAGCAAGCCATGGAGAGCAAGCCAGTAAGCAGTGTTCCTCTCTGGCCTCTGTTTCAGTTCCTGCCTCCAAGTTCCTGCTCTGAATTCCCTCTGTGATAGTGTATGACCTGCAAGTTGTCAGTGGAAATAAGCCTTTCCTCCTCAAGTGGCTTTTAGCCATATGTTTTGTCATGGCAAAGAAACCTTAACTGAGACAAGCAATGTAAGGTGGAAATGTCAGGTATTTTGGCTAACAGCTCCAGAAGGACACAGTCCATCGTGGTGAAGATGACAGGGCAACAGGCAGAGAAGGCATGGTGGTAGGAGCGGGAAGCTAGCTGGTCACAGTATTTCCTCATTCAGGCTGCAGAACATAAACAAAAAGTGAGGCTTGGGTATAAAATCTCAAGCCTACCCCTATGAAGCACTTCCTTGAGAGGGGCTTCACCTCACCCAGGGTCTGCAGCTTTCCCAAACATCAGCTGAGAACCAAGTATTCAGGCAAGTGGCTCTGTGAGACTTACATTCAAACCGCAATGCTAGCTATCCCCTGCTCCAGAGATTAATTCAAAATAGATTTCCGCGCAGTGTATCTTTTAATATGTATCTCCTCTGATAAATAGTTCGGAACCTTTTAGCATATTCTTTTTTTTTTTTTTATTGGATGATTTATTTACATTTCCTATGTTGTCCCCTTACCCCATCCCCCACCACCCCCTCGGAACCCCCAATCCCCTCGCCCCTCCTCCTTCTTCTCTGTGGATGTAACCTCTATCTACACCCCCCCACTCCCACCTCCCCACCCTCAAAATTCCCACCCCCTGGGGCATCCAGCCTTCATGAGGTCAAGGTTCTCTTCTTCCACCTATGCCCAGCAGGGCCCTCCACTTTTACATATTCAGCTGAAGCCCTGGATCCCCCCCTAAGTGCTCCCAGGCTGGTGGTTTAGACCCTGGGAGCTGTGGTTGGTTGGTATTGTTGCTCTCCTCATGGTGCCACAAATCCTTTCAGCTCCTTCAGTCTTCACTCTAACTCCTCTATTGAGAACCCCATGATCAGTTCAATGGCTAGTTGTGAGCATCTGCCTCTGAATATGTCTGACTCTTGAAGGCCTCTGAGGAGATATCCATATCAGGCTCTTATCAGCATGCACTTCCTGTCTTCCACATCAGCATCTACCTTTGGTGATTGCACATGGGATAGATACTCAGGTGGGGTGGTCTTGAGACGGCCCCTCCTTCAGTTTCTGTCCCTCACTTTGTCTCCATATTTGCTCCCTTGAGTATTTTGTTGCTCCTTCTAAGAAGGACCGAATCACCCTCACTTGGTCTTCCTTCTTTATGGGCTTCATGTGGCCTGTGAGTTGCATCTTGGGCATTTCAAGGTTCTAGGCTAATATCCAATAATCAGTGAGTGAATACCATGTGTCTTCTTTGGCTTACCTCACTCAGGATGATAATTTCTAGTTCCATCCATTTACCTAGGAACCTCTCGAATTCATTGTTTTTAATAGCTGAGTAATACTCCATTGTGTAAATATACCACATTTTTTGAATCCATTCCTCAGTTGAAGGACATCTGGGTTCTTTCCAGCTCCTGGCTATTATAAATAAGGCTGCTATGAACATAGTTGAGCATATGTCCTTGTTATATGTTCGAGCATCTTCTGGGTATATGCTTAGGAGTGGTATTGCTGGATCCTCGGGTAATGCTATGTCCAATTTTCTGAGGAACCGCCAGACTGATTTCCAAAGTGGTTGCACCATCTTGCAGTCCCACCAACAATGGAGGAGTGTTCCTCTTTCTCCACACCCTCGCCAGCATCTACTATCACCTGAGTTTTTAATCTTAGCCATTCTGACTGGTGTGAGATGGAATCTCAGGGTTGTTTTGATTTGCATTTCCCTGACGACTAAGGATGCTGAACATTTCTTTAGATGCTTCTCGGCCATTCGAGTTTCTTCCGTTGAAAATTCTTTGTTAAGCTCTATACCCCATTTTTTAATAGGGTAATTTGGTTGTCTGGAGTCTAATTTCTTGAGTTCTTTGTATATATTGGATATTAGCCCTCTATCAGATGAAGGATTGGTAAAGATCTTTTCCCAATTTGTTGGTTGTCGTTTTGTCCTATTGACAGTGTCCTTTGCCTTACAGAAACTTTGCAATTTTATGAAGTCCCATTTGTCAATTCTCGATCTTAGAGCATATGCCATTGGAGTTCTGTTCAGGAACTTTTCCCCTGTGCCCAAGTATTCGAGGCTTTTCCCCACCTTCTCTTCTATTAGTTTCAGTGTATCTGGTTTTATGTAGAGGTCCTTTATCCACACAGACTTGAGCTTTGTACAAGGGGATAAGAATGGATCAATTTTCATTCTTCTACATGTTGTCTTCCAGTTGAACCAGCACCATTTGTTGAAAATGCTGTCCTTTTTCCACTGGACAGTTTTAGCTCCTTTGTCAAAGATCAAGTGACCATAGGAGTGTGGGTTCATTTCTGGGTCTTCAATTCTATTCCATTGATCTTCCTGCCTGTCTCTGTACCAATACCAGGTAGTTTTTATCACTATTGCTCTGTAGTACAGCTTGAGGTCAGGGATGGTAATTCCTCCAGAAGTTCTTTTATTGTTGAGAATAGTTTTCGCTATCCTGGGTTTTTTGTTATTCCATATGAATTTGAGAATTTCCTTTTCTAACTCTGTGAAGAATTGAGTTGGGATTTTAATGGGGATTGCATTGAATCTGTAGATTGCTTTTGGCAAGATGGCCATTTTTATTATATTAATCCTGCCAATCCATGAGCATGGGAGTTCTTTCCATCTTCTGAGATCTTCTTCAATTTCTTTCTTCAGAGACTTGAAGTTCTTGTCATACAGGTCTTTCACTTGCTTGGTTAGATTCACACCAAGGTATTTTATATTATTTGCAACTATTGTGAAGGGTGTCATTTCCCTAATTTCTTTTTCAGTCTGTTTATCTTTCATGTAGAGGAAGGCTACTGATTTGTTTGAGTTGATTTTATAACCAGCCACTTTGCTGAAGTTGTTTATCAGGTTTAGGAGTTCTCTGGTGGAAGTTTGGGGGTCACTTAAGTATACTATCATATCGTCTGCAAATAGCGATATTTTGACTTCTTCCTTTCCTATTTGTATCCCTTTGACTTCTTTTTGCTGTCTAATTGCTCTGGCTAAGACTTCCAGTACTATATTGAATAGGTAGGGGGAGAGTGGGCAACCTTGTCTAGTCCCTGATCTTAGTGGGATTGCTTCAAGTTTCTCTCCATTTAGCTTGATGTTGGCTACTGGTTTGCTGTAAATTGCTTTTACTATGTTTAGGTAGGGGCCTTGAATTTCTGATCTTTCCAAGACTTTTATCATGAAGGGATGTTGAATTTTGTCAAATGGTTTCTCAGCATCTAGTGAGATGATCATGTGGTTTTTTTCTTTAAGTTTGTTTATATAGTGGATTACATTGATGGATTTCCGAATATTGAACCATCCCTGCATTCCTGGGATAAAACCTACTTGATCATGATGGATGATTGTTTTGATGTGGTCTTGGATTCGGTTTGCTAGAATTTTATTGAGTATTTTTGCATCGATGTTCATAAGGGAGATTGGTCTGAAGTTCTCTTTCTTTGTCGGGTCCTTGTGGGGTTTGGGTATGAGTGTAATTGTAGCTTCATAGAACGAATTGGGTAGTGTTCCTTCTGTCTCTATTTTGTGGAATAGTTTGAAGAGAATTGGTATTAGGTCTTCCTTGAAGGTCTGATAGAATTCAGCACTAAAACCATCTGGTCCTGGGCTTTTTTTAGTGGGGAGGCTTTTGATGACTGCTGCTATTTCCTGAGGGGTTATGGGACTATTTAGATGGTTTATCTGCTCCTGGTTTAACTTCGGTACCTGGTATCTGTCTAGGAAATTGTCCATTTCATCCAGATTTTCCAGTTTTGTTGAGTATAGGCCTTTGTAGTAGGATCTGATGATTTTTTGAATTTCTTCAGTTTCTGTTGTTATGTCTCCCTTTTCAGTTCTGATTTTATTAATTTGGATACTGTCTCTGTGCCCTCTGGTTAATCTGGCTAAGGGTTTATCTATCTTGTTGATTTTCTCAAAGAACCAACTCCTGGTTTTATTGATATTTTGTATTGTTCTTTCTGTTTCTATTTGGTTGATTTCAGCCCTGAGTTTGATTATTTCCTGCCTTCTACTCCTTCTGGGTGTATTTGCTTCTTTTTGTTCTAGAGCTTTTAGTTGTGCAGTCAACTTGTTAGTGTGTGCTCTTTCCAGTTTCTTTTTGTAGGCACTTAGAGCTATGAGCTTTCCTCTTAGCACTGCCTTCATGGAGTCCCACAAGTTTTGGTATGATGTGTCCTCATTTTCATTGAATTCTAAAAAGTCTTTTATTTCTTTCTTTATTTCTTCCTTGACCAAGTCATCATTGAGTAGAGAGTTGTTCAGTTTCCATGTGTACGTGGGTTTTCCATTGTTTTTGTCATTATTAAAGACCAGTCTTAGTCCGTGGTGATCTGATAAGATGCAAGGGATTATTTCAATCTTTTTGTATCTGTAGAGGCTTGTTTTGTGACCAATTATATGGTCTATTTTGGAGAAGGTACCATGAGGTGCTGAGAAAAAGGTATATTCTTTTGTTTTAGGATGAAATGTTCTATAGATGTCTGTTAAGTCCATTTGGTTCATAACTTCTGTTAATTTCAAAGTGTCTCTGTTTAGTTTCTGTTTCCATGATCTGTCCATTGCTGACAGTGGGGTGTTGAAATCCCCCACTATTATTGTGTGAGGTGTAATGTGTGTTTTGAGCTTTAGTAAAGTTTCTTTTATGTATGTAGGTGCCCTTGCATTTGGAGCATAGATGTTCAGAATTGAGAGTTCACCTTGGTAGATTTTTCCTTTGATGAGTATGAAGTGTCCTTCCTTATCTTTTTTGATTAATTTTGGATGAAAGTCGATTTTATTTGATATTAGAATGGCTACTCCAGCTTGTTTCTTGGGACCATTGGCTTGAAAAATTGTTTTCCACCCTTTTATTCTGAGGTAGTGTCTGTCTTTGTCACTGAGGTGCGTTTCTTGTATGCAGCAAAATTCTGGGTCTTGTTTGTGTATCCAGTCTGATAGTCTGTGTCTTTTTATTGGGGAATTGAGACCATTGATGTTAAGAGATATTAAGGAAAAATGATTGTTGCTTCCTGTTATTTTTTTTTATTAGAGGTAAAGTTATGTTTGTATCTTTTTTGGGGGTTGTTGGAAGATTACTTACTTGCTTTTCCTAGGTTGTAGTTTCCCTCCTTGTGTTGGCATTTTCCATCAATTATCCTTTGAAGTGCTGGGTTTGTGGGAAGATATTGTGCAAATTTGGTTTTGTCATGGAATATCTTGGTTTCACCATCTATAGTGATTGAGAGTTTTGCTGGGTATAGTAATCTGGGCTGGCAATTGTGTTCTCTTAGTGTCTGTATGATGTCAGTCCAGGCTCTTCTGGCTTTTATAGTCTCTGGTGAGAAGTCTGGTGTAATTCTTATAGGTCTGCCTTTATATGTTACTTGACCTTTTTCCCTTACTGCTTTTAGTATTTTTTCTTTGTTTTGTGCATCTGATGTTTTGATTATTATGTGACGGGAGGTATTTCTTTTCTGGTCTAGTCTATTTGGTGTTCTGTAGGCTTCTTGTATGTTTATGGGCATCTTGTTCTTTAGGTTAGGGAAGTTTTCCTCAATAATTTTGTTGAAGATATTTACTGGCCCTTTAAGTTGGGAATCTTCATTCTCATCTATACCTATTATCCTTAGGTTTGGTCTTCTCATTGTGTCCTGGATTTCCTGGATGTTTTGAGTTAGGAGTTTTTTGCATTTTGCATTTTCTTTGACAACTGTGTCAATATTTTCCACTGTATCTTCTGCATTTGAGATTCTCTCTTCTATCTCTTGTATTCGGTTGGTGATGCTTGCGTCTGTGACTCCTGATCTCTTTCTTAGGTTTTCTATCTCCATGGTTGTCTCCCTTTGAACTTTCTTTATTGTTTCTATTTCTAGTTTCAGATCCTGAATGTTTTTGTTTAATTCCTTCTTTGTGTTTTCTTCCATTTCTTTAAGGGATTTCTGTGATTCCTCTTTAAGGGCTTCTATCTGTTTACTTGTACTCTCCTGTATTTCTTTAAGGGAGTTACTTAATTCCTTCTTATAATCCTCTATCATCATCATGAGAAGTGATTTTAATTCTGAATCCTGCTTTTCAGGTGTGATGGGGTGTTCAGGGCTTGCTATATTGGGAGAATTGGGCACTGATGATGCCAAGAAACTTTGGTTTCCGTTGCTTATGTTCTTGCGCTTGCCTTTCGCCATCTGGTTAACTCTAGTGGTACCTGCCCTCACTGTGTAAAACTGGAGTCTGTATTTCCAGTTATCTTGCTTATTGCAGAGCTCCTCAGAGTCCAGAGGTCTCTGTGGTCTTATGCTCCTAATCTCCTGGGTGGAATAACTCCTGGGACTCAGGCCACCTCTTGGATCTGGAAATCCTTCTGCTCTGAGTGCAGTGGGTCCTCGATGACTCAGGATTCAGTTTCAGCTGCTCTGAGTGCAGTGGCTCCAGCTGCTCTGAGTGCAGTGGCTCCTGGATGACTCAGGATTCAGTTTCTCAACAGGACAGGAGCAGACCGACTCTGTGTCACCTGCTCTGAGTGCAGTGGCTCCTGGATGACTCAGGATTCAGTTTCTCCACAGGACAGGAGCAGACCAACTCTGTGTCTGTTCCAGCCCAGAGGACCAGGCAGGGGCAGAAGGGAAGTGGAATTCCGGAGGGGCGGGGTTTGGGTAGCTGCTGTGCCCTGGATGTCCCTGGCTCCCCGATCTATCTCTGGGGTTTAGAGAGTGAGATGGAGATCTTACCAGCTGCTCTGAGTGCAGTGGCTCCTGGATGACTCAGGATTCAGTTTCTCAACAGGATGGGAGCAGACTGACTCTGTGTCTGCTCCAGCCCAGAGGACCAGGCAGGGGCAGAAGGGCTTAGCATATTCTAATTGCTCATTTGCATACAGCGCTTGGGGGGAAATGAATGTAATGTCCCCTAGCAATAGACCTTCAGCATCAAGCTTAAGTGCATTTAAGCCTAGAAGCATATTGACGATCACAGTTCGAATGAAAAATGGTTCTCACGTCCAGTGGAATAAAAGTTTATTCTGGATCCCAACAGGAGTGAGCTCAGCCTGGAAACACTGGTTCTGCCTTCCCCATACACCATGTTCCAGTGTTGCATGATGTCTTTTATAGTAACAGGGCAAAGAAAGTTATACTCAAGGCATTGTTTTACGGGCACAGATATGATGATGTCATTATTGACCTCTGGAGTGTTAGAAGGTCTAAATAGGAGTCTAGACTGTCTATTACAAAAGAATATGCCTAATAGTTACAAGGATTTGATTTAGGTCAAACAGAGCGGTGGACAACGGATGGCTATTTAAAAAGTCTAGAAACAAGATAGCTTAGATCTGGATCTGCAACATTCCAGCTCTCCACAACCACTGACCTTTAGCTAATCAGCTTTGCAGGATTTTTAACACTGTAGCACCTCCCCACGCCCCCATCCACCAGCCTCCACACTCAGTCTGCAGGAGTTTCAGATTTGGAAGGAATGAACTCTCTCAACAGAATGGGTTGAGATCAGAAGCCAGAGGCTTCCAGGGAGAATCAATAAGCTTAGTGCTGGGTGCCTTCTCTTTCCACTTAATTAAAGAGATTAACTTCATTCAAGGAAGAAATGATTTATTTTGGCTCACAGTTCTATTTGCTTAACTGCAGACACTGGTGCAACAACTGATTCCAGTCTCACTGCAGTCAAGCAAGATGTCAAGGAATTTGGTCACGGGGTATCTGCAGTCAGGAAGCAGAGAGAGAGAAATGGTGGTGCCCAGGCACCCTCTCCTTTTTCATTAGGTGCAGATTCCAGCTCATAAAATTGTGTCACCCACATTTCAGGCAGGTCTTCTCAACTCAGCCTAACCCAGAAAGTCCCTCACAGATATGCCTGAAAGCCTATCTATCAGTTGATTGCAGATTTTATCAGCTAACATCCACCCTTGGTCAATTTGTCACCCAGAGGTATCACTTTAAAACCACAACCTTCTGCCTTTATTTGCATAAGTTAATAACAAAAGCCACACTCAACCCAACTTTCAACCCCAGATCTTCAAGAGTTCCACCTGAGTTCAAAAGTACAAGGGCAGAGGTCATCAGAGACCAAGATAACTGGGAGTCCAGTGACATCAAAAAGAAAGTTACACCCTTGCAGCGCACAACAGCACAGAGTACACTTCCCGATTCCAAAAGGAGAATGAGGACAGATCAAGGGAAAATCAGACCAAAGCCAGACTGAAGCCCAGAGGGCAAACACCAAGCTCTGAAGTTCTGTGTTTGGCATCTGAGGTTTGTGATGAAGTCACCCAGGATCCAAACAGTGTGGGTAACCTCACCCATCCATCTCTGCTGCCTGCGGCACTTCTAGCTTGTCCCTTGGGCTGACTCCACTTAAATCATGCAGCTATCTTGGCAGACATCTTGCCGTCCTGGCATCTCCAACATCCTGGGAGCTCGGCTGCAACCTAGGTTTTACCTTCAATGAAGTGGAGTGACTTCAGAACTTCTTTCCAGGAATCCAACCCTGCCTTCGCCCAGCTTCTGGATCCTTGGCAAAAGCTTCATTCTTGTGTTTTCATGCCTCTAAAACCAGAACCACATGGATGATGCTGCCAAGTTCTGCTGCCAGCTCAAAATGGTCCCCTTTGACCACACTTGTGTCGGCCCCTGTCTGGCTCCCAGGATGACCCAGGGAAACACTCTATAGGCAGTAATTAGGCCCTTTCTTTTCATGCGTGTTCACAGGTTGGAGTCTGCAGGGAACTTTTCCCATTGTCCCAGTGCAGAGTACAAGCTTTCTTGTTAATGGGGGTGAATCTCTTTAACAATTACAGTTGCTTTTTCTGCATCTTCCTTGTCTGATTAATAGGTTGATTTCCTTATTCAGCTAATTAAGCACATAGTAACAAAATGTCTTTCATATGGATGCTATGAATAGATTCCTTTACCGTCTTAAAGATTTGGGAAGCTGAGGCAGGTACATTAATTACCCCTTTTTTTTACCCTTTGTTGAAAGGGAACTCAGGCTTTCTCAAGCTCCTCTGAAGACAGGGGCTTCTTTGGAGGTGAGTTTGAAAGCACCAAAAGGTGGTACTTTGTGAGTGTGAGGTGTGTGAGTGTGAGGAGGTAAGCATGAGGTGTATTAATTTACTCATGTGAAATGCTCCAAAACTAGAAAAAGTAGACTTAAGTAAAGGTATATCACAATCAATTTGGTTTATGAACAATTATTTTTTTTTCTAAGCAGCAAAGTACCTGCCTACAGAGAACCTAACTAAAATAATAGTAAATATTGACTGGATTAAGCCAGGGAAGCAGCATCTTTGGTTCTACAGATGTGACTCTTAGCTATGTTTAGATGCTTGTAAAAAAACCTTACAACCGGAGTAATGGTTTCTCTCCTGAGTCTCACAAATATTTTCCAGCTCCTTTGTCGTGAATTTCCTGCCTGATAATTATCTTCTTGAAAGAAGGACACGGTAAACAATAAATATGTACTGAAGAGTTTATTTTTAAAATTTCACGTGCTACCTATTTCTAGTAAACCTTAAATCTGCAGGAAAAGTAGAGGCATTAAACTGATCAATAAGTAAACCACAGACAACATATTTAGGGAACAGAGCAAAGCTGGCCTTGAAGACATCAGGCTCTGCTTCCCCACAGGTAGGTATGGTTGGCCCACAATCACAAACAGTGGATCCTGAGTGGGAGAGCCAGGCAGGACAGCCTGGAGCTGTTTCTTTTCATAAAGACCTCAGGTGGCAATGAACACAGTAAGAACAGACTCTCAAGAAGCATCTTCAGTGAGACAGTTCTGTTTATTGGGGAGGTGGGGAACAAAGGCTATTTAAACCTCTGGGGAGTGCATAAGGACTATGGATCCTTGGCTGGATCTAGGCTACTTTGGATGTCTCATTAGCATAAGGAGGAAGTCCAGGTGATGCTGGATGTGACCTTATAAGGGGAGAGGAAATTTGACTGACTTGGCTACAGGGCTGCATGATCTCCACTGGTGGGGCAAAGGTGAGGGCACAGGGTTACATGTGCCAGGTCATGAAGACCCAGGGCAAAGAGAGTAGTAATCCTATTTCTGCCAATCTCAGGATGAGATTTCTGGGGTTTGAATACACTTCTGCCCCACTCTTGCTTTGGGCCTGATACCTGGGTCACATACTCCCCAATCTTCTGCCTCTGTCTCCTGAGTGCAGGAATTACAGATTTGGACCAGCATGCCAGGTTATGTTGTTTCTTTTCATAAAGATTTTGTTCTTCATATCAATTTTTTTCTTCTCCCTCCTGCTCTCCTCCACCTTGTATCCATCTCTCTCCCATGTACTTCTCTTTCTTCCTCTATTGTCTTCTTTACCTCATTTGATTTCCCTTAAATAATTCGGTGTAGAATTATTTCCTGTCTTCATCCTGTTTCGGCCGTGTACCTCAGGAATGCAGAGACTAACTGTAGTTCTAGCACTGGTTACAGTGTCTTGTGAAACTCACTTTCCAAGGAGAAATGGCCACTTGTGAGCTAAAGAGTCAGCTAAAGGGCTGAGGAACTGGTTACAACTTAGTTGTTTTAAGGAGTCAGGTATGCTGACACACACTTTTAATCCCAGCATTTTGGAGGTAGAGGTAGGTAGAACTTTGTGAGTTCAAGACTAATCTGGTCAATGTAGCAAGTTCGAACCCAACCAGATCCACATAGTGAGATCTTGTTTCTCAAACCAAACTAACCAAACAAACAAAAAAGATGAACAAACAAACAAACAAAAAACCTGTTGCCAAGAGCCATCTAGGAGAAGCTAAAAACTAGCATGTGACCTTCCTGAAATGGTTCTGCCATGGACTAAAATCTATGACAGATTTTCTTCTTTAGACAAGACCGAAGAGATTATATCTGAGGAAATATTTCTGCTATTAATATTTTTCCTGATATTATTAGTTATATAACAATCACTAGGCATTGACTCACCCTTTTGAGCAGGTTTCTGCAGAGATTATATAAAATTTCTGACTTGATTAAAATAATTTTGGGAAGACAGTGTTTAGAGACGGTCTTAGTTGCTAGAAAGATGTAATAAAGTTAGAATCAAGAACAGAATATGCCCACACCTCAGAATAATAAGTAAAGGCTACATAATAAGAACTACAATGAGAATGAGCACTCACAGGTCCCTAGAAGTGTTCATCACGTTGCCAATAAGATACGCAGTAAGCTTAGACACCTCATGCCTGTAGATTCTTCTTGACAAGGTAGCTTTAAAACACCCGGTGTATACAATCTTCCCCAAAACTCCACAGCCATTCTATGTACACTTATTGGTCATTATTACTTTCTCTTTTAAGAACTATGTATTCATTTCATATGCCCATTTGTTGAGTTGTTTGCCTTTGGGGTTTTCTGCAATGTTTTACATATTCTAGATATTAACCCCTTTCCTGAAGTACAGCTGTAAGGATTTTCTCCCATCTTGTAGGCTGTTTACTCTGTCGATAGTTTCCTTTGTTGTGGAATCTCATCTGTTGGTTCCTGGGGCAGTTTCATGCTCATTTAGGATTGTATTCTGGATGTGTTATCTACACCTGTGTCCTGAACTGTTTCTTTATGTCGTCCTTTAGACATTTCAGTGACTCCAGTTTTAAATTAAGGTCTTTAACCAAGTTGAAAATGATTTTTATGTAGGCTTAGAAGTGTGGACCTAGTCTCATTCAGTTTTGCCAGCATTCTTTATTGAGAACGCTGTCCCCCGTCCCACCCCTCAGTGCATGTTTTTGATACTTTTGTCAAAAGTTAGGTGTCCACGCTCCCATTCACAATATCCTAAAAGATAAAATATGTAGGAAAAAGAACTAAGAAAGGAAGTGACGGCTCTCAACAATGAAACTTTAAGCCCAGAAGAAAGAGCTAGAGAAAGACACTAGAAAAATAACATACACCCCATGCTCATGGGTCAGTAGACTTAACATTGTGAAAATGACCATTTTATCAACAGCTATTTCCATGTTCAATTCAATCACAATCAAAATCCCCATCCCATTCTTCGTAGAAACAGGAAAAATTATCATAAAATTCAATTGAAACCACAGAAGACTTCAAATAGCTAAAACATCTCAGGATTGTTCAGCAGAAAGAACAATGCTGAAAGTCCAGACCTTAAGATATATTACAGAGCCATAGTAATAAAACCAGCATGGCATGTGTACTGGCTGGTTGTGTGTGCCAACTTGACACAAGCTGGAGTTATCATAGAGAAAGGAGCCTCAGTTGAGGAAATGCCTCTGTGAGATCTAGCTGTAAGACACTTTTCTCAATTAGTGATCAAAGGAGGGAGGGCCCATTGTGGGTGGTGCCATCCTTGGGCAGGTGGTCCTGGGTTCTATAAGAAAGCAAGCTGAGCAAAGCAGGGGAAGCAAGCCAGTAAGCAGCACCTCTCCATGGCATCTGCCTCAGCTCCTGCCTCCACGTTCCTTCCATATGTGAGTTCCTGTCCTGACTTCCCTTGGTGATGAACAGCAATGTGGAAGTGTAAGCTGAATAAACCCTTTCCTCCCCAACTTGCCTCTCGGTCATGATGTTTTGTGCAGGAATACAAACCCTGACTAAGACAACATGGTACCACAAAAGGACATGTAGGCCAAAGGACCAAGGCTGAAGACCCAAAAACGAGTACATGTAACTTCCACCATTTGTTATTTGACAAGGATGCCAAAAACATAAGCTGGAAAAAAAGAAAGCATCTTCAACAAATGGTCCAAACCATTTCAATGGTTCAAACAAACAAAAAAAAAAGAAGTAAATGCATATCAAAACAACATTGAGATTACATCTTACACCAATCAGCACAGCAAAGATCCACCAAACAACTGACAACAACGGCTAGAGGGCGTGTGTGTGACAGGGGACCCTCATTCTCTGTTGGTGGAACTGCACACTGGTACAGTCACTAAACAGACTGGTGTGGAGAATTCTCAAAAAAGCTAAAAATCACTCTACCATAGGACCCTGCTATACCACTCCTTGGCATGTGCCTAACGGTCATAACACCTTCCTCCACAGATCCTTGTTCAGCCATGGTCACTGCGGCTCCATTCATAACAGCTGGGATGTGGGCACAATCTAAGTGGTCTTCAGCTGACAAGCGGATAATGGGAGTGTGGTCCATACACACTCTGGAATTCTAGTCATCTGTAAACAAAGGAAAGTGTGAACTTTGCAGGTAAATGAAACTAGAAAGGATCATATTGCTGGGCGGTGGTGGTGCACGCCTTTAATCCCAGCACTTGGGAGGCAGAGGCAGGCGGATTTCTGAGTTTGAGGCCAGCCTGGTCTACAGAGTGAGTTCCAGGACAGCCAGGGCTACACAGAGAAACCCTGTTTCGAAAAACCAAAAAAAAAAAAAAAAAAAAAAAAAGAAAAGAAAAAAAAAGAAAGGATCATATTGAGTGAGGTAACCCAGACCCAGGAAGACAAATGTCACAGGTTCCCTCTTAACTGAGGCTTCTAGCTCAAAGTCTTCAGACATGAGTACATAGCCTAGAGTGACTACACAAACCAGAAAAGGGAAAAAGGGACCATTGCCAGGGTAGAGGGAGGAGGGAGAGAGAAGGGGAGGAGGGAGAGAGAAGGGGATACAACTAATCTGATCAGAGGAAGAGGAAAGGGGGGAGGAGGAGGACTCTAGTTAAAGAGAGGGGAGATGAATACAGAAGTAGAGAGGAGGGCAAAATAACAGTAAAGAGACCTGAAAACATCATAAGGAATCAATTATCTTCCTTAAAATCTATAATACATGCAAGTCTGTGTATAAATACACTTTAAATGAAAATTTCTCATCTAGGCTGACAATGCCCCCTCTAAGACTCAAAGACTACCTAACAACAACAAAGCAAAACAAAACAAAAACAAAAACAAAAAACACAAAACAACAGAACCCACCAGGCATGAGAAGCCCCTCTTTTTAGCTGTTGTTCTGGGTTGTGAAGAGACTCTTGAAACTTTATAGCTAATTTCTCTTGCCCTTAGTTGCCCCCCAGAGGTGGAAGGTAAGTTCTCATTGTGGATGATACCATGCACTTTAGACACAAGGCTCAGTACTTCTTGAGCTGAAACTGACCTGAAAGTCCTCTCCCTGAGGACTAGCTGTCATAGGACCAGAAGCTATGCAAGTTTCCAAATGATGGAAGCAACCAACAGTCCTACCCAGCTATGATGCCTTTGAAGCACAAAGACGGTCAGTGTGTCATGGTAACCCTAAGCTGGCAGTAGTGGTACACATACCTTGGTGGAAACCAACAGCTTAATTAATTATTGAGCTTAATACTGACTCAGCAAGAGGGACGTCATGCCTGGTACTGGGCCTAGCCAGCTACTCAAGGCCAATGAAGTCATGAGAGGAGATCCTACAACTGACACTTTACTAAACCAGCATTATCCATGGCTACATTCTAAATATTTGTCCTTGTCCCCACAGATAAGAGTACTCCTCGTCCCCACCAAGAAAACTTCTCTTTGTACAGATGGGGACCATTACAGAAAACCACAACCAGTCAAAATGCAGAGTTGTGAAGCCAAGTCCCAAGAAATGTGCCTATAAAATAACTCCCATACCTAAGGCTCAGGAACATTGCAGAAGAGGGAGTAGGAAGATTGTAAGACCTATAGGATCAGGGAATTTGCTGTGAGATTGTGTCTCCTAAGAATATCAGAAGCTACACCCTTACTAACATGACTGCCTAAACATAAGCTGAACAGGGACAGCAACAACAGACCTGATAAAGAGCACAGGGGAAAATCCAGGAGACTTCCACCCTACATAAAGAACTACAGGCAACTAAGGAACACTGTAAGTGGGATAAACACTCTTCCCCAGGGAAGAGCACACCAATTCATTTTCCAAAATATCAGAGGGTCAGCTTTGAAAACATACACACAACTAACATTATACAGACAGAGCAGGTTGTATTTATGTATTTCAGAAAAAATATATATTTCAGAATATGTATATATGTATATATATTCATATACAAATATGACAACAATTAACAAAAAAGAGGCCATTAATTTGAAAGAGAGAAATGGGGGTATATAGATTAATATCACATAGCAAAATAAATAGATTTTTAAAACTAAGTGTCCATAACTGTGTAGGTTTCTCTCTCTCTGGGTAAGAAAAATGAAGTTACGTCATTTGCTAGAAAATGGATACAACCAGTAATAATCATATCAAGTGAATTAGATCAGTATCAGAAGGACAAATATATTTTTTTTTCATTTTTGGTTCTTAAATTTTATATAGACAAGTAAAACTATACATGTATATGTGACACGAAAATAGAAGTGAAAGTGCATAGGAGAAAGGAAGGGAAAGAGAGGTAAGACAGCGCAAATACCAGGAAGCATGTGCAAAGTACACTGTATACTTGCATGGAAATGCCCCCATGTAACCAGAACCATGTGTAATGAACACAACAATAAAAAGGGTCACGAGTATTGGAAGGAATCATCAGGATAAATAAGATTTCCCGTATTACTCTGACTCTAGGCTTGGACTCAGGTTGAGCATCATTCACCAGAGAAGCTTCTTGCAGCAGGTTGTAGTTAACACAGAGACACGACAATATCCAGAGAAGAGAAGCTTTGGAGCATGCAGCTATAAATGAGATCTTTTTATCAAACCTATCTCCTCAAAGTCCCATGTGGAAGAGAAGGCAGAAAGAGTGTAAGAGCCAGAGGTGGTGGATGGGACCAAGGGAACAGCATCTTCCAGACACAGCAGGGCAGACATGATGAAAGTGTGACAGAAGGTTGTGAGCTGCTTGACATAGGTGCTAGGACTTGAACTCAGGTCTTCTGGAAGAGCAGCAGGTACTCTTAAGCACTGGGCCATCTCTCCAGCCCCTATTATCAAGCTTGCTCTGCAATGTCCATCTTCTATAGTCACATAAATCTATTCTTACCCCGGAAGATAGCTATTCAGATTATACCCCAACTTCTTCATGTGTGCAGAATAAGCTAGGGCTTTGCTAAGATTTAACAAATTCAAATTATATGATGCTTTCATAACTCCGTCATTCATTCTTCCTAAAGCAAAGGTTTCATCCTCTGAGATGTTTCTATTCTAGTACTTTTCCCCAATGAGCTTGGACCATAACTCAGTGCTATTACATTTGCTTAGCATGTGTGAAGTCCTAGGTTAATATCCAGTAATGGGGGTGGGGAGTGTGGGATTACCATTATCTACCTGGCTTTGAGGCTGACCTGACTGGGGTGACAAGGGAATGAATGAAAGCCAGACATATGTACATAAAGGTTGGAATTAGCTGGGCAGTGTGTTGTATTCTCATCAGCCTGAGAATTCAGCTTGTGTGTGTGTGTGTGTGTGTGTGTGTACTGCTAATCCTGGAGGTGGGTTTACAGTACATGGTTGAACAAAGAGGTGGGGTTTTATGTACAGCTGAATGGGGAAGATGTGGGCTAGCTTATCTCAGTAGGAGGTCTCTGTGGGGGGAGCAATTTCAGGCTGCGGTCATCAGAGGCTGTGGTTGATAGTTTCTGCATATGCCAGTTCAGCTAAATGTCAATCCTCCATAACATCCGTGGACCATAAGGCCCTGCCATTCCTCAGAAGCCTGCCCCAAGGAAGGCTTTGCCACTGCCATGGCTGTGAAGCATTGGAAGCCTTGATATGGTTGTGCTCATATCAACAGCACACGCTCAGGCAGGATTCATCCCACAAAACATAGTATTTTCCTTTGTCTTTATGTTTTACTCAGGTTTGGTTTTTTTTTTTTTGTGGCTGTTGTGGTTGCTTTGAGATGGGGTCTCACTCTGTAGCTCAGGCTGGCACTGAACTGAGCAAATTCCCTGCATCCGTCTCTTGAGTACTGAGCTTACAGGCATGAACAACCCAGCTTTCTCACTTGTCTTTACGCTACACGTTTTTGCTAACATTTCTTTATGGAAGAATTATGAAACTGTTAGCAGAAGAAGCCATTGATATGTTAGATAATTAGGATAAAGGATGGAGGTAATCTTAGGGTTTTAGTTTGATGAAACAGTCTTACCCACGTGATAAGACTAGGCATTAAGGTGTTCTGATTCTCTATATATTCAGATTTAATTTTGGAAAAATTATGATCACAGATTATTCATCAGCCAAATAAAATGATAAATTACCTTCCTCTCCAGTCAACTGTATGACTTCATTTTCCATGATGTGAATTTTAATGCAATTCAGAGCAGTTTTTTTTCTCAGAGGCACTAGCAATACCCCTTCTTACTAGATCCAAAACCTCCACCAGACCTCATCTTTATTATAAACTCCAAACCATCAATAAAAGCTAATCAGTAAGGCTGGGTCTGTGTCTCAGAGGCAGAGGACTTGTTTAACATGTAAAAGGCACTGAGCTCAATGCAACCCAAAGAGCAGAACATCAACAAAAGCTTAGAAGCGGGAAAACTTGCATGTGTATTTTTAACTAGTCTGTGATCATCAAAAGGAGAAAATAATATCCTCTGCCCAGATACACAGAACTGGGAATTTTAAATACATGATGTTAAAACGGGAAAAATCTTTGTACCTAGAAGACAAGAAGGCATGTTAACCATTATTGACTGATAACCTTTTTCTTCAATGAGGTATCTCCTTCTAAGGGAGAAGTGGGTACCTAGACTCAATCAGGGGTCTTGTGAATGCTGAGCAAGTCGTGCCACTAAGATGCACATCCATCATGGAAGATTTGAACTCAAAATATACAGTTGTTCTTACCGGACCCTTAGTTGAATGGATTTTTACTGCATTTCTCGTATTAGTCACCGAACACTACACAAGCCCGAGGTGGATTCTGTTAGGCACAGCAGATGCAGAAGTGAGGCATGGAGGAAGCCTGTGGAGTTTACAGTCCGAGGGATGAGGTACAACAGACATCCAACTACCAACTTGCTCATTCATCTGTGGACAATACTCATTGAGGTCTTACCATGTGCCAGACATTGCTCTAGGCACTTTGAATGTTGCAACACCTGAAACTAGTAAGAATTTTCTTCCCTTGGGTTGAGTAATGTCTACTTGTGATATGGGTTACAAAGGAAAAATGCAGGTTGCCAAGGGAATCTACACAACATATACCTGATAGCTAGTCTAAAAACTTCTGAAATACATTTGAAATGAGGTGGGAAACTGACTTTGTGTAGTGCTCTGTTTAGTGAAGCCTTTGTGTCCGGCTTTAGGTGAAATGTATAGTAAGCCTTTATGTCTGGCTTTGAGTGAAACGTTTCAGCAAAGCCTTTGCTATGTTTGGTTAGTAGAGGCTGGGAAATTGTTTTGAGACTGTTTGAGTCTTGAAGAAATGTTGTCTCTCTAGAGAGTCTGCACTTGTTGCTACTATACAAGAGCTTGCAGCAGCATTAATCTTGGTCCTAATACACTCCTGGCAAACCTGGAGTTCTTACTTTTGATTATGGCTAGCCGTGGTCAAAAGGGACGGAGGTTTGTGTGGGTTGCCTGCTCTCATGACCAGCAAAGGGCAAGATAACTTTGGTAGCTGGACCCTTTACCAGCCCCAATTAACCTTGTGTAATGTTTGAACAAAGTAACTGGAATGAGCTATCTAGGTGTCAGTTTTCCTCATTAGGCTGTAACCCTCTGCTCCCTTGGAAAACTAAGGCTTAGCATCTTGGTGAGCATCTCTTTACTGTGGCACCTACGACCAACATCAATCAATACCCTTGTGCTTTTCTTCTGAGTGAGTCCAGGCTGAACTTAGTTAGAAAGCCTGAGATTGATGAGGGAGGATTTTACTTTTTGGGTGATGACTCTGTACTTACCTCTAATGTGTATGTAACCTACAAACAGACAAGGTACACTTGGCCACTTAAACGTGTCTAAACCTGAACTGAGCCCCATGTGAAGACATGTCAATACTTTATGTTTGTATGTATGGCTTGTCTTGGAGAGACTTCTAGAACTTCCAGAACAGCTGGTAAGAGTGCATTTTGTAGACCTTATCAACTGTAAGTATGCATCCATAGGTGGCATTTTAAAGTAGAGTCTACACTTCTTGGGATGTTTTCTGAAAGATTGCCTGTGTATCTTGATTGTTCTGACTTTTTTCTGTGTTTGTCAGATAAAAAAACACTTTTATATTTTCATAAGTGTGATATTCTAAGCCTCATATTCTATATGCCTAAACATACTGTCAAAATTCAGTGTCTGTATAGCTTAAAGTTATATAACTGTTTGTATTGAACTCATTGACTTTTATATGTCAGGCAAGACCTTACCTCTGAGATACATACGTATCCTTACCAGTTAACAGACTTAACAAAAGGTGCATCATATAGTATGTACATACTAATTTAAGGTGACAAGAAAAATTTAAATAACCTTACATTTTTTTCCAATTTGGGTCTGTATTCTCTGGCTATATTCTATTGGGCCTGTAGAGCAGAGAAAACGCCAACCCTGGCTCATCAGAGAGTAGGAATAAGACAGGATAGAAAGGAGAGGTTAAGGCATGAGAAGTGAAGGAAACCTCTTACCCTAGCATCTCATTTGTGTTTCCTACTAAACACAAGAAGGTTCAACACAACTGATAAAACCAGGGTTTTAAAAGGTTCAACACAACTGATAAAACCAGATGTGATGTTCATTTTCCTGTAGATGTCTCACAGAAGGGCATGACAATAAAATAAACCATGCATTTAGAACAAATACACTATGCTGACTTCAAGCCAATGGATCTATGACCTGGACTTTAACTGTATTAGCAGTCCTTTCTGCCCCCAAATCTAAGCAATATAACTCATAAAAACACTTTGTAATTTCATTAAACTCTTAAAGGTAAGTAAACTAGATCACACATTTTTACTTCATTGTTGAACTTTGGATTTTCAACTTTGCTTAATGTTTATACACACACACACACACACACGCACACACACACGCACACACACACACACACACACACACACACGCACACACACACGCACACACACACACACACACACACTGTAAAGACACATAAGCACAATCCCTTTTGCATAGATGTCATTTTTTTCTTCAGCCCCCTTTCCCCCTTTCTCAGTGCCCATCACGTTTGCCTTGGGAGACAAATGCTCATTCTTAAATCTGTGCCATGTACTTTTCCTTATCTCTACTTCATAAAACTCCCACACTTTGCATTACTCTGACTCATCCTAAATTTCTTCTCTGTGATGCAATCATGTGACTTTATCTGAGTGGAAGTTAGTGTTTTGGTAAGTCCCTCAGGATGCCTGTGGCAGTGCTGGCTGTCTTTCCCCTCCACCACTGACAAGAGCAGGCTCACATCTGCAAGGAACACACAGGTGTCTTAACAGATGATCTGAGGGAAATTGGAGGATAATTATAACCAGTAATGATCGTACCTGTCTTCTTGTCTATATGGGGCACTGCAATACAAATAGCACCCACTAGGTGGCCTACAAACATTAGACACTTCTCACAGATCCAAGGGCTGAGAAGTCTAAGTTCCAGAAAGGCACAGATTAGGTGACAGGTATCATCTCCTTCCTTATAACAGCTGTCTGTCTTTCTACTCCAGCATCACACAGCAGAAGGACAAGGTGTCGCCTTTGGATCTTTTCTATAAGGGCACTAACCCCGTTCATCTGGGCTCTGTGCCCTGTCCCAGTCATTTTCTCAAAGCCATACTTAACAATCATCTTGGTTAAGGTTTCAAAACATGTGGTTAGGAGACAGCAAAAACTCAGAGCATAGGACCATGATCACTTCTCACTCAGGCTATAAGGTCAATATGTAGTGGATACATTAGTTTGAGTGCACTGGAATAGAATCTGCGTTTCTCTTTTCTGAGACCTGGAATGCATTGATTCTTTTTCATGGGACACAGAACACAAATATGCCATTTCTTAAAGTCCTCTTTAATGGATGGGGCATTTGAGGATGTGCTACAAATGACAAGACAGACTAACGTTTTTAAACACAGTGATGAATATAAAGTACTCTGAAAAGATCAGTCCGACTATAATACTCTGATTGTTCTGTGGATGTTCTCTCTGGCTCTTAGAGGAAGATGACCACTAAGAAAGCTAGAACAGTGCATTGAGCTTTACGGTGGTGATGGCTTTACTGACCACTTATGTACCAGGCACTGTTCTGAACTCTGGACAAGTCCTGAGGCATGAGGCTTGGTTCTGAGAATATCTGAGTCTGAGGGGGGCGCCTTGAGTAGCATCATGTGATTACCTGGAACAGGAGTATGTTGGTTGAACTGATCCTGGTGATTCATACAGGGAGAATACTCACTCTGCTTGCTGCTTGCAGTCTGGGGATGGCAGATTAATCTCACTAATACTGTCTCACCTGACTGACCTGAGAGAAGAGCCAAATCAGAGCACACTATCTTGGCATGCCTCGTTTGGGAGCTCTCAGAATCAGAAAGGAGGGTACCTCAACATTATTTCTTATGGATAGTTCTAACAATGAGGGAACTTGTGTCTCTTTAGAAGGATATAACAACTTGAAATGGAGTTCTCAGTTGATGACTCTGATGGTAAAGAAAAAATACAGGACATGGAAGAACACACTAATTGAAAAGCAATGAGAGCGTTCAAGTATAGAGTTGGACAGCATAAAACAATTCCAGAAACTTAAAACTTGTAATTTTTTTTAAGGTTCTACATTTTACTACCGTACAAACCATACCCCCAATTTAGACATGACCAAGTCTCCAGGTTAATAATGTTGAATTCCATCTTGTATGATTGACTGATGACCATGAGTCAGTATAAACCCTCAGTCTTGCCATTGTGTGAATCCTTTCAGACTCAGCTTCCTTCTCTCTAGTACCTTCTCTCGGAGTTGTACCTGATTTTGTTACCAGTTTTCTTTGGAATCCACTGAGGAATAGGACAATTTTGCTTTTGTTTCTTGGTCAAGAGTCGCTTGATTCTGAAAGTCTTATGAGAAGACATGGTGAGAAGCCAAACCAGGTGTAGGGGCAGAATGGCAGAGCAAAGGAGAGGAGGACCAGACACCTGAAACTTAATTTCAAATTTCAAAATGGAGTAGAAGAGTTGAAGTAAAAACACCAAAGTGAGAAATCTGCAAGATCAGTGAAGAAAATAATCTTAAGACACAGCCACAATATAAAGAAATAAAACTAGTGAGTGAAAAGTTACCAAACAAGAAGGATAGATTTAGCAGAATGTATGTGCTAATTTTCATACACACAAACACTAAAAATTAGGATCCACATATGAGAAAACCATGCGATTTTTGTCTGTAACAGAAAAAATCAAAGAACGAAAACCTATATACCAAGGAAACAGAAGCAGGAAACAGGCAAGAGTAGCCATTATTATACTTGACAAAGCAGACTTCAAGCAAAAGTAAGCAGAAGGATAAAGAAGGCCAGCACACTTAATAAAGAGAAGAATCCATCAATAACATATAACAATGATAAATGTATATGACTCAAATATTAGTATACTTAACTACTGGACACAGAGACAGATATGTGCAAATAAAATAATAGTGAGTGGCTTAAATAACTGATTCATCAAAAGATCAATTTTCCAGACAAAAATTGAGCAAAAACTGTAAACTTAAACTGTATGATAAAGCAAATGGGTTTAACAGATGTCAATAGAATACTGAACCCAAAGGCTTTGGGACATTCTACTCAGCAGACCACAGAAATATCTCCAGAAGAGACTGCATTCTGGGCCATAGGGAAAATCTAATTTTGCTATTTGAGGTAGGATCTCACATACCTCAGGATTCCTAATCCTTTTGCTGAGCCTCCTAAGTGCTGAGGTTTGCACCTCCTTGCCTGGGTAGTTTGGAATTTTTGAACTAAGCTTTTGACAATTCTCTCATGAGGACACTTTCTCTTTTTTTGACCTCTCATTAACAGGCTTCCCTCCCCACGGTATTGCTTATAGAGAACTGGGTGGTACCACGTAGCAGGGAGAGCACTAGAGACAGGAAACAAAGTCATCCTTTAGAAAAGAATAGGAAAAAATCGTTTATTTGCTATACTGCAAAGGGGCATCAGGATGGGCACTAACTAGAGTACTGTCTGTGCAAGTCTGAAAACATAAATCAGAACTGAAACGATTTCCTATTTACTATCAGAAATAGAAGAAACCTAGAACAGCAAGAGAAACTATGAACACATGGATATAGTGCAATATATTCTAAAATAACTGGAGGTAACCAGTATTCTGTAATTTAAGGCCTTCTTGATTCTTAATGATTAGAATATCGGCTACAGTAGAGTTTCTGCCCTTAGACCAAATCCCAGGGATAAAGTATCTCTTCTTGACCTGTGCAGTAACTTGTATTCTCAGGGTTAAACAAACCGTTAGATAAAGCGCTGGTCAGCTTCGTGGCTGTTGTAGATAATGTGTCGCAGAATAGACACCATCTTGTCAGAAAGACAAGGTTGCAAGCGGGAGATAAATATATACTCATGTTAACTGTTGCCAAGAGCTGTAAACAAGACCTTAGTTCCTTATCCTGGACATGGGAATAACACCTTTATAAAGAAACCAAAGGGTAAACACACATGTATTAAAATGATACCCTTATTAGTTCATTTATTCACAGCCTTGCTGTGTGGAGACTCTAGAACTCAAAATAGCCCAGGCAAAGTTGGGAGGACAAAATTTCAATCATCCTGTTTCTGCTGGGCTCTTCCAGGAGGCTTCAGTTGTTCCTTTCCTGCCTCTGGTTTGGGAATTTACAAACTAATAACCAAAGCCTTCAGGGACAGGGCAGATTATTTCTGTCTTGTCAAGGGGAAGACAGGGAGTGTGCTGAGTAGAGGGCCAGTACCAACGGGTTAGAGTCCACGACCTGGAACTAGCTGGGACTCTGGTGTCCTCATAATAAAAACCAATAGACTTTACCTAAGAATAGGAACAATAAGAAGAATGTGTTTAAAAAGAGAAATTATTTTTCTAATTTTTTCAGTCTGTCAAGCCTGCCAGTTGTTTGGTGGCATTCTTTAAACTGTTTTAAACACATTTGCAAGTTGGCTAAAGGTTAATGTCTCCAGTCACTCCAGACTTTGAAAGCTCTCCTGGACGTCACATGAAGTATGAGGCAATGGAGATCTACGTGACATCTGCTTTAAGACTTGGACGTCTGGAGGCCTCTCTCATTGCTTGCATCATCCTCCTTCCTTTTAAAGTCCGCAAAGTCTTTCTGAAGATTGTCTCTTTCACTTGGTACAGTGCTCTCTACCTAGCACTGTGCATTTTCTTGCAAGTGTCACAGTTTCATTCTTTGTTCTGTTTAATATTTATGAACAGTTTTGTATCAATTATAACATTCCTTTGTGTTGTACTTACTTTTGTTTTGTTATGTTTTGTTTTGTTTTGTTTTTCAGAGACAGGGTTTCTCTGTGTAGCCCTGGCTGTCCTGGACTCACTCTGTAGACCAGGCTGTCCTTGAACTCAGAGTTCCACCTGCCTCTGACTCCCAAGTGATGAGATAAAAGGCATGTGTCACAAATACAATGTTCTTATGAAGTCATGTAAAAAAGACCACAAGCAGTCATTAAGAAAATCATCTTGACTGAATGTTAAGGACATTTTCCAAATTGAATTTCTACAAGGCTCAGCAATGGCTTGGCAGTTTAGAGCAGTCATTGCTCTTGAAAAGTCCCTGGGATTGATTCCCAGCACCCACATGGTTACAACCATCTGTAACTCCAGTTCCAGAGGATCCAACAGTCTCTTCAGAACTCAGCAGGCATTTATGCATGCATGTGGTACACAAACATACATGCTGGATAAAATTTATACCCATAAAATGAATAGCTAAGTCTTTAAAAGCTAAAATAGTTTTAAAAAAGAAAACAACACTATCAGAGAGTTCTTAGATATTTACAGAAGATGTGAAATCAGCTTTCACACCTGAGGTCATCTTGTTATCAGAAGACATATCAGATGGAAGAAAAAAATGCAGTGGGAATTTTCCATGATGTCATAACCACTGATCTCTCACTTGACAGAATAGCATGGGTATTACTGTATTGTAGCTTCCACAATCCTCATGTGAGGCATGGCCTACAAGTAGGTTACTGTCCTAAGGATCTGTGCTAAAGGCCACCTTTGTTTGATTTTCATTTGTATCTCCTGCTTGGCTTTCACATTTCACCTTGCCTACAAAGGTGTCCTAAACCAGCTCATCTCCATTAGCCATCTCATTTTCCCCACCTGCCTTCTAATCTTCCCTCTGCCTCCCACACACAATAGGCTATGGTATTAAGAGACCCAAGATTATACACAACCCCAAGGAAATGGGGTAAGCATGTAGCCATCTGTGATTTCTGTTGCCCTTAAAAAGTGACTTCAGAAAACTTAAGCAACACTTGGGAGGGAATCCAACAGGCAAGAAGGAAGAAGAGGTATGAGGAAAAGAAGCACAGGGATGCTCCAATTCCTTTGATTACATTTTAGAACTGATGTAACTTGATATTTGTTGTGTAACTTTAGGAGAGGCATGTGAAGTCTGTCTTTATTTCTACATTCACGGCATCTTATTAATGTTGTTCTACAACATCATGAGACAACTAAGAAGATAAAATGGGATAATTAAACTGCATACAAAAAAATCCCAATTATTTCTATATTTTAGCTTACCACACTGCCCATACTAGGGTTTCTATTGCTGTGACAAAACATCATGACCAAAAAAGCAAGTTGAGGAGGAAAGGGCTTATTCGGCTTATACTTCCAGATCATAGTCTGTCATAGGAGGAAGTTAGGACAGGAACGCAAGTAGGGCTGGAACCTGGAGCCAGGAGCTGATGCAGAAGGGTGCTGCTTAGCTGCTTACTGGCTTGCTTCTCATGGCTTGCTCAGCCTTCTAATAGAACCCAGAACTACCACCCCAGGATGCCCCCCCCCAACTATGGGCTGGGCCTGAGCCCATTGATCACTATTAAGACAATGCCTTACAGCTGTATCTCATGGAGGCATTTCCTCAATGGAGGTTCCTTCCTCTGGGATGACTCTAGACTGTGTCATGATGACATACAAACCCAGCCAGTACACTGCCTGCTTCTCTTTTCAGTCACTCATTTATACCCATAACTAACACACAAATAATCAACCCACCTTTTCACCAAAGAATTGTTGAGAATCTAGTTACTGTAAGACAGAGTGAATGTTTTTACCAGCCTCCTGTCCCTAGGGTATGAGTGAGTTTTTAGCAGTCCTGCCTTATCTCTTACAGTACAGAGTCAGACAAGAAAGTCTGGAAACAGAAAAGGTAATGTGTGGGAATAAAGGATATTGTTTGTGGAACCATTATTATATTTGCTTTCACAGACAGGGAAGTGTCTGGTTTAGTAAGGTGACTGTGACAATGTGTGTAGGTACACAGGGATCTATATTGCCTTCTGGCTTAGATAATGTTTAACATTAAATATTTACTAATATACCAAAGACAGAAACCAACTCAATCCAAGCAAATCAAAACAAAACTAAAAGTGAAAAAACTGTTTCAAATTGATCATGGAGTTTATAGAAATTGACATTCTCAGACTAAGTAAAAAAAAAAAAAACCAATAATCTGTTTTTCTGCTAGAGAACTAGCAAAATAGAAGAACCACTATCTGAATTACAAAGGGACATTAACAGTTTGAACATCAGCTAACCAATTTTGCTAATGTCCCAATGGCTTGAAAGGACTTTCTATCTTGGAAAAGTAACCCTGCAGACAGAAGATACTAGTATAATTGTGAACATCTATTTTGTTTTAGTTTTTTATAGCAGGGTTTAGAAACTCCTTATTTATCTCTGTGATGTGATACCAATTTATTTCAGGTAGAGAAGACTTTGAAGGAAATGACATTGGTAAGCAGCAATGCTACCCTACACAGAACACAACAGAAAAGGACTAGCAAATGCGTAACAACTGTCTCATCCATTCAACAGGGAGTAGAAAAGGATGTAAGAAATATTAGTAACTTAAATGTATCAGAATTTTTGTCTGTGTACAATTTAGGACCAAGTTTTAGCAAAAAGAAAACTATTAACAACAATATCTTGGGACAAGTGAGGACATGAGGAGTACAGCTTTGTCACTGCCTTCTAGCAGGGTATAATAAAGAATATAATTACCATGTCATCTCCATGTTTGTACGTAGCTTAGTGAAATTCTCTACATCAGTTAAAGCACAATTCTAACACAATGTATCTCTGGTATGCTGGAGAACAAACTGTGGCTGGGTAATGTTTTTTAGCAAAGGTATCTTAGGGTCTGTAGGACTGGTCACCTGAACAGCCTGTACGGTCAAGGCTGAAGGAAATGTTTATCAACACATGGATCACTCCAGACCCACTCGTATACCCTCCAGCTGTGGCCCTGTGGTGAAAAGCATGTAGACATTAAATCAACAGCTGGAAACTGGAGAAAGAGGAATGATACAACCAGAGGGCAGTAGGGTACTGAGCAGTATCTTTCCTGGCCAAGGCATAAAGTCAGTTGTTTAATGTAGCTGTGAGATAAGAGCTATCTATGAAAAAATGCCCATCTGTCGGCTTACTTGTCTAGGGGAGAAGTAGAATAAGAAACTTTTAAATTCTGCCCAATAGAAATAACTGATAAGAGTGTGGAATAAAAACCCACACACAATTTTTGTTAACTGTCTCATTTTAACTCTCTGTCTCATGTCACAGGTACTATCAGGTGTATTCATATGTATATTCACCACTTTAATGGATGAAAGGAAGAAGCACAAGAGTTTAGCTTGCTTAAGATCTCATGGAAAGTAATAAAGTTTTTTTTTCTTTTCTTTTTCTTTTTTTGAGACAGGGTTTCTCTGTGTAGCTCTGGCTGTCCTGGAACTCACTCTGTAGACCAGGCTGGCCTCGAACTCAGAAATCCACTTGCCTCTGCCTCCCAAGTGCTGGGATTAAAGGCGTGCACCACACTGCCCGGCAGTGCTCAAAGTTTTGAGTTTGAAAATTAGGCTACCATCAGAGTCTGTGTTTTTAATGTATTAGACTCTTAATAAGCATAGCATCCAACTTGAGATCCACCTCATGGGAAAAAGCCCTCCTCTGACACCATTAATGATTCTCTGTTATCCTAGCATAACTGTCCTCTGAGAAGCTTCATCCAACAGCTGATGGAAACAGACACCCATAGCCAAAAATTAGGGAGTCTTGTGGGAGAGTTGGGGAAAGGATTGAAGGAGCCAGAGGGGTCAGGGATACCACAAGAAGACCTACAGAGCCCGCTAACCTAGGACCATTGCTTAGTTGAACCACCACAGAGACTGAACCACCAACCAAACAGCATGAAGTGATTGACCTAGGCTCTCTACACATATGTAGCAGATGTGTAGCATGGTCTCCATGTGGGTCCTCTAACATTGGAGCTGGGGACGGTCTCTGACTAGAACTCTGCTGTCTGCTTGTGGATCCTTTTCCCTTAGATGGTCTGCCTTGTCTGGCCTCGAAGGAAGAGGGTGTCCCCTAGTTCTGATGTGACTTTACTTGCAAGGGCAAGTTGGTTTGGGGCAGGGGAGGGAGAAATAGGGGAAGGGGTTGGGAGAATATGACTCAGAGAAGAGGAGGGAGGGGGCTGTGATTGAATTGTAAAGTGGAATTAATTAATTAATTAGTTAATGAAAGAAAAGCAGAGCTAATGGCACTAAGATATTAAGATATATATATCACTAAGATACAATATGTGGTACTATTTAAGGCTCTAATTGTAATGGTTATTTTAGAAGTCCTATGGATAGTATATAAAAATAATACAGCCTACTCCTTAATATAGTGGGCTGAAAAAGTTCACCTTCAGGAATAATGTAAAGCACTAAGTTAAGCTTTCCTCCCACTCTACATTGGAGCAGCTAATTTCCACTTATGGCTAACATTATACAACTGCTAGAAGTTCAAGTCTTCTAGTCTTAGACTCTCAGAGCTGACCAATCAACTTTTGTTTTCCCCAATTCTTTTAGTTACAAATCCTGTCCCCCCCTTTTGTTTCTGTCAATTATAAATTCAAGCCAGTTAAATTCAATGTGTCAGTTATACACTCCAAGACTCCACTCCGGTCTCTCCATCTCTTAAGAGAATCTTGCCTCCAATGTTACTGAAGCAACTGGCCATGAGGTGTGGGTCCCACGGACTCCCTACTGCCACAACGCCTGCACCTTTGGACACACATTCACCCATCTCTCCCAGCTTCATGGAGGAGATGAGTTTTCTCCTGGCTCAAATGAGCTCTGATCTGGGGTCCATTTTCCTCCACCTCTTCAGATACCTGGGCGCACTGCTTTCCCCTCTGTCTCTTGTTATGATGAATGTCAGCACATTGCTGTGGCTTCTAAAGCCTCTCACAAAGGACAGTGACTCACTTATGATCTCTACAAAGGGCAGCCATGCTTTTTACCAAGTGTACTCTACCTGATTATAGATCAGATGAGTACTTCTCTTGAGGGACAGCCAATTTACACACTGGTCAGAGACATAAGTCCTGGCTTGACATGAAAGCATAGCAGAGTTTCTCATCCTACCAAATCTCACGACTCTAAGAATTAACAGCCTACTATATGAGACATGGGTGGATTTTTATTATTAAATTAAATTTTACAATTATCTCTGTGACCTAGCTTGTGGAAAAGTCATTTACTTTAATGTTCAGTGGAAATAAATACATGCTATATAATTGCTGGAGAGCCCAGTGCAGGAATAACAACAGCAAACTTTACTACTAACAAAACACAAACTTATAGTACCCACTTACATGGGTTCCAGTATCTCTGTCAAAAACCCCACAGTGTAGGTTCTAAGATTCCAAAGTTTTCAGATAAGAAAACAAATGCTTAGAGAGTTTAGATAACTTATCAATGTTCTACCTTGGTGAGTCACAGAGTTTGGACTCTGGATCCCAGCTTGTGGATTCTTTGTCCTCTTTAGAAGTTATCTAGTCTTTCCCTTTTCAAAAAGGCCATGGCTCACTTTAACCCTTGTCAGTCTGAGTTCGAGAGTTCGAGGCTAGCCTGGTCTACAGAGTGAGTTCCAGGACAGCCAGGGCTACACAGAGAAACCCTGTCTCGAAAACAAACAAAAAAAAAAAA